>NC_134489.1:61272075-61424218 GCF_040206685.1 Ascaphus truei | reverse complement strand
TGTGTATGTATGTATGTGTGTACAGTTGTATGAAAAAGGAAGTACACCCTCTTTGAATTCTATGGTTTTACATATCAGAACATAATAACAATCATCTGTTCCTTGGCAGGTCTAAAAATTAGGTAAATACAACCTCAGATGAACAACAACACATGACATATTACACTGTCATTATTTATTTAACAAAAATAAAACCACCTGAAGCCCAGTATCAATTCTCTCCCTGTCATACACTATTATTTATGCATGAATATTCTGTTAAAGCATTACTGCCAATGACTTGTTAAAGACCGGTAAATGAATAATTATGTTAGTATCCAAGCGTTAAACATTGGGGTCAATTTAACACACATCTCAGCTCTGGACTAATGCTCTGAGAAGAATAAAAATCTACTAGTATTCAATTAATTACTTTCTGGGCAAGCTACCCAGCTACCTGAACAAGCTCCTCACCCCTACCACATGCAGCACCTATCACCTGAGATCTGACTCCAAAAGACTATTCATGGTCCCAAGACTCAACAAAGTATCCGGACGTTCCTCCTTCTCCTTCCGTGCACCCCAAAACTGGAACAACCTACCAGAGACTCTCATATCCACCACCAGCTTAAGTTCTTTCAAATCTAAGGCTGTCTCACACTTTAATCTGGTCTGTAACTGTTTCATACGCTCATAATATATATTTTCTTTAACTGTGCACGCAATGTCTTGTATATAATGTATATCTTGTTCATTTATGTAACTCTACTTGTAACCATGTATTATTTGTTTTACTCTGTGCCCAGGACATACTTGAAAACGAGAGGTAACTCTCAATGTATTACTTCCTGGTAAAATATTTTATAAATAAATAAATAAATAAATTAAAACATATAAAAATGATGACCTGGGTGCGGAAATAAAATGTAGTGATACTCATGGTGTGAAAGTCAAATAGTAGTGGTACCCTTTACCCCCTACCACCTATTCAATATGCTGTGAAGCTTATATATGTTCATAGTCCCATGGTTCACAAAATATCTGCCCGTTCCTCCTTCTCTTACCGTGCACCCCAAAACTAGAACAATCTACTGGAAACTCACACCAGTCTAAATTCTTTTAAAATTCTTTTAAAACTAAAGCTGTCTCACATTTTAATCTGTTCCGTGACTGTTACATACGCCTATAACATATACTGTATTATCTTTAACTGTGCATGCAATGTCAATATATATATATATAAAGCTCGGCTAACACGGTACAGATATATATACCAGTGTATCAGTGTATCTCGAAAGCTCGCACAAATAAAAGCATTTCGTTAGCCACAGAACGGTATCATCTATTCATTCTTGATTACTAAAGCTCGGCTAACACGGTACAGATATATATATATATATATATATCTGTACCGTGTTAGCCGAGCTTTAGTAATCAAGAATGAATAGATGATACCGTTCTGTGGCTAACGAACGGCTAACACGGTACAGATATATATATATATATATCTGTACCGTGTTAGCCGAGCTTTAGTAATCAAGAATGAATAGATGATACCGTTCTGTGGCTAACGAAATGCTTTTATTTGTGCGAGCTTTCGAGATACACTGATCTCTTCTTCCGGTGGTATTACATTGAGTAAAGCAGGCAATGGTTTTACTTAAAAACAGTATCTCTTGGAATGTTATCTGTGACCAGAGCCTATCCCTCCCCCATGTGTAGTATGCGATTTATGGCTTGAGGTGTTAAATAGTCCCTGAATGTTCGAGATGTAAGAGTGTGTGTGTGTGTGTGTGTGTGTGTGTGTATGGATACTATGTGGTCCCTATTGGTATATAGGGATGGAATTACATAGAGTATCAGTATATGTAAGAGACAGCTGTGTGTGCATACATGTAGCGCAGTATGTATAGACATGGCCATTAGACTCATGGGAAGAGAGTTCTCACGTGTTAGTAGTGACTCATAAAACTGCGGTCTCGGTTTAGGCCACCGCTATATATATATATATATATCAGAAAATAGCCGTGTTAGTCCAGTTGCGATAGTGCAGAATAAATGAGTTCTTATATATATATATATATATATATATATATATATATATATATATATATATATATATATATATATATATATGACACACAAGAATGTTCAGGGCACTCAATAGGGGAAAGTATAAGGAAAGCAACTTATCTGGTCAGTTGTGATGCAAGCAGTGCAACAGGATCACCATCCAACAGCAAAAATAGACAAAATCCTGATGTACAAAATCCGCAGCACTCACCAATTCAAATGCAAAAACAATTTAATGTAGAAACACAAGCATCAGGGGTAACAGCAGGGAAAAAGAAGCGACGTTTCGGACCTCCCCGTCCCAAAGGACCGGGAGCTCCGAAACGTTGCTTCTTTTTCCCTGCTGTTACCCTTGATAGGTAGAGAGAACATTGAGGGACATTCACCACTCAATAAGCCAGTGCTGCAGGGCTTTGTTTAAAAACCACATTGACTAATAAAGAATGCTGCTGTGTCCAGATGGACAGGGTGTGGAGGAACAGTATGAAATGACCCCTATTAGGTATGTGGTATAGCAGTGATTATCTAGGGATGTCAGGGGGAAGTCCGTGGACCCACCCAGACCCCTTTAATCACGCATAGTGTAACCTAGAACGCCTGGGGGACTCCACAATGAAGGAACAAATGAGGAATAAATGACTCACATATGTCTTTAAATCCGTCTGATCCGCGGCGTGCTCCAAGCTGTATGGTAGAAATAGCAGGCAAAATAACCTCACCGGGGAGGAAAGGCAGCGGTAACGGCCACGCAGCAAGTGAACAAGGCTGGACTGTGCTGTGAAAAAATCTTCTTTATTATAAAAAGAGAGAGAGGGTGGCACCCCCCGCAACTCCAACGCGTTTCAGCCATGTTATAATAAAGAAGATTTTTTCACAGCACAGTCCAGCCTTGTTCACTTGCTGCGCGGCCGTGACCGCTGTCTTTCCTCCCCGGTGAGGTTGTTTTGCCTGTTACCCCTGATGCTTGTGTTTCTACATTAAATTGTTTTTGCATTTGAATTGGTGAATGTTGTGGATTTTGTACATCAGGATGTTATATATATATAGTTATCATAACTGTGCCCAGAACTTACTTGAGAACGAGAGGTAATTCTCAATGTATTGCGCCCTGGTAAAACATTTTAGAAAAATAAATAAATATCCCGTGCTGGAGGAGAGATTAGAATTTAAATGGAGGGGACTAAAATCTTCTCCAGCATGGGAGAGTATATTGAACTAATGACCTGGGTCAGATCTTTCCACTCGTGTGCAGACCGGTAGCTGTCTCAGATTAAGACAATGAGGAATTCCTGCATCACAGGTCTTGGCTGGGAAAATGCCCTAAAATGTTCTTCTCTCTTCCAGAATGCCTGTGAGAAGCTTCGCCAGCGGTTGGAACCTGTGATCCAGCAGAATCCCAATGGCAAATGGGAGGAGTGGGTAAGAGAAGAATTGTTCTCTGTAACCATACACATGCGTGTGGTCACCAACATTAGTCGCTAAATGGTTTACTGCTCAGGGATTCCTGAAACGTGCAGCAAAATGATTAAAAGTGACCTCGGTATCATGCCCTTTAACCTTTTGAGTGCCGGAGGGATCATGGTGCCCTTCCTGCACAGTGCGGTCACATGACCGCGGTGACCATTTTGGAGAAAATCGGATCCATCTCCTCTATTTCCTTACTGGAGCGTCCTGTGCTGCATTGGAACACAGAACGTGATCTAAGAGCAAAAACACACCCTCTGGGCATGACATAATCACTACATCACTGGGTCCCCGGAGTGTTAGTCCCTATGACATAGTGGCTACGTTCTGGGGCCCCCAAAGGGTTAAAGCAGATCCCCGGCCTAACCGAGCTGTTTGTGATTTCATTAGCAAAGTTTGCAGATTTCCTGATACAGTAGGGTCTCATTTCTCGGCGTTACGCTTCTCGGCGATCCGCCAATTCGGCACTACTGTTGCATGACTGCAGTCATGTTTCTGCGCATGTGCAGAAGGGAACGCCGACTCCACCCATGCGCAGAAGGGGCCGTCCGACTTGACGCATGCGCAGAATGCTGCATTTTGGGACAGAGTAGGAGGGAGGAGGGATGGGAAATTGCCGGTGAGCATAGCATTTGTGCGCTCTGCACAGAAAAGTGCTATGTTCCGCTTTTGGGTGATTTCTGCTTTTCGGCGGGGGCCTGGAACCGAACCAGCCGTGTGAGTGGGGCCCGCCTGTACTGTATTTCATTATTTTTGCACAATTGTTTTCTAAACCTACTGCAAACATTAGTGTGCTCTGAAAAAACAATAAACCAGATATTAGCTTTTCCCCTTCTGCAGCTGGTACAAATATTCCCAAAAAAGTCATCAAGCGTTTCACCTTTTGCGGGAGCTTCTTTAAACATTCAGCTGAACATGTGCAGACAGTTTTGCTGTGCAGAACAACCAAAGACTAACCCAAGTGTTTTTTTTCCATTGAAATGTTCTGTCCTTTATTGTTTTCCCAGTTAATAAGATATGCTGTATTGTTTGTAAGGGTGTATCTTACTGTGAATATCTGTTCCGCACATGTAAATGCTTCCATTTTCTCACATTTGTCACATTTTGTTTTACAGGTTATAGGAGCTTTTATGCAAAAAATTGAACTTTCTGCCACTGGATTTTTCAAGTAAATGTCATTCTTTTCTTTTTTTTAAATCAAAACCGAATGTTCAAGTTTGATGTGTTGGGTCTGAATGCTAAAATTGACCTTTATTTGCAATATGCTTGGTGAGATATGTAATAGAAGCACTGAGCAGCACCGAGCAGCCCTCAGCAGCCAGCAAGATGTGACCAAAGGATTTGATTTCCATTTTTAACAGCAAAATAATAATTGGTTGCAAAAAAAAAAACAGTCTGTTAAATTAAATTTTCTCTCTTTTGTGTATTTATATTCAACTACTATCGTAGAATAAGTGCAGTATTTGCCAGTTTAGTATTAAAAGGAAAAAACAATATTCCTTCCCGACTCTAAAAACGGAAATCAGATCTCTCCCTGAACCAGTAATCTGCCCTCTGTGTTAACAACAACTTTATTAACATGTTTTGACGACACTGTTTCATTCCACTGTAAATAAAAATATCACTTGTGAGCACATTCACATCTAAGACAGGTCTGCAACCCTGCCTTTCACCATTATTGCTTAGCATACAGTGCTTCCACTGCAGCTAGGGATTATGGGAAATGACATGTAAATGAGCACACAGTGTCACCTTTTTACCCACCATAACTTGATTTTACCATCACAGTCTTAAAGGGTGGGATTTTCCACATCACTGATATACTTTTCTTGTTCAGTGGATATAATACCTTCATGGACTGGGAGACGGGAGAAGGTGACGCCGGTCCGTATTTTATCTATGGGGCAGCGTGTTCAGAGATTGAGCTTGACTGTCTGACTGGAGGGCATAAGGTATTAATAATAGTAATGATGCTTTTAATGGATCTCATCAGGGAGAGGCAGCCAATATATCACGAGGCTTATTAACCTGTAGAGATTGCCATCCGGTCTCCTGGGGATCACATGACACGACCAGGCTACGGATGTCACTTCTGCTTCGACCGTGCTGTTCCATCAGTGCGGTCAGCCTTCTCATCCCCTGAAAAAAGGAAACCGTGCCTATGACGTACCTAGTACCAGAGCCGTAACCAGTACAAAGACAAAAAACACAGCGCAAAGACGCAAATCATGAAGTACAGTATATCAAAAATATTATTGATTAAAAAGGTAGGGTAAATATTCTGCGTTCATCAAATTGAAAGGATAAACACATTGTATGGTTATAACACAAAGGTTACCACACAGCATGAAAGAAACGGCAGACAGAATCGGATCTCTCTGTTGGACCTCCCAGGCTGTAACCGGATGGCGTTCGACCTCCTTGCGATTGATGGCTGGCCGCACAATCACACAGTCTTGTGGTGCACGTCTCGTCAGGGAAGAATTGTCCGCCCCAGTGGATGGTATAATAGACGGTTGTATAGAGAGTACTTCCCTCTTAAGCGCCGCAGTCCAATCTTACACCCGACAGGGTGATGGCGTACCCGCAGGGAGAAAACTCACTCACAGGAAGTGACCACGCAGAATACTTACCCTACCTTTTTAATCAATAATATTTTTGATATACTTCACGATTTGCGTCTTTGCACAGTGTTTCTTGTCTTTGTTCTCCTAGTGCATTGAGGGTGCTGAGCCACCTTCTCTTCTCATCAGCTGCAGACGCTTTTGTTATTTAACACGGTTATGTATGCCTTTAAATTTATCACTGTGTGTTAGACACTCAGGGTATTCGATGGGTTAATTTTATATCACCAATATTGTTTTTTATCAATTTATGGTTGCAATTTAGCTGCACGCTTTTCTTTTTTCTTTATCACCATAACCAGTGCGGCAGTAGGGCACTGCAAAGGTTAAAAGGTGCAATTCGACATTACCAAAAAACAACATTCTGTAAACAATCTAATGACTTCAGAGGCTTCCTTAAAGGAGCAGTTCCTCCTGCTCGTTTTTGTTTCCCCCACCTCCCCCTCTATTTTTTTTATACGGGTGCGAAGCAGGAGGTCTCAGGAGCTGAACCGCGTTAATGTCAGCTCTGCGGCCCCCTGATTCCCAAGTTACTTACAGTGGAAAGTGCCCACTGTGGCACACCCTCCACGGAAACAAATATCGTTTAAATCTGCCGTGTTACACGGGCCAATAGGAAGCTGGCTATAGGAAGTTCCACTCTAGAGGCCACCTGCTTCCCATCTGTATATAACATAGGGGGAGAGGGGAAATCAAAAGGAGCAAGAGGAACTGGTTGTTTAAGGAAGCCAATTCAATTGTTGTCCATTGTTTATTTGCTGTTTTCAGGCTTAGGAGGGACTGCTCCTTTAAACTCGGCTAAGCCTGATAAATAAAATACTTGTCCTATTTTGCTTCTTTGGAAATGAATCGCAAACTTGCATTGCGTGGAACCTTCTGAATGGGGAGGGGGAGTTTGTGAATCGAGTGTTTGCTTTACCCTTTGCCTCCCCTGTTCTATCCAGAGAACCAATACAGAGAAGGGGAAAGGGGAGAGGGGGGATGAAACCCGTCCAAGGTCCCAGCTCATCAACTTTACAAACTAACTTTAAAAAATGATTTACAAATACTATGGGTTAAAAAGGCACCAATGACGCAGGTGTGACCCTTTAAACATTTTGGCACCATTGCTACACTTTGGTCCTTAGAGGTTCTGCCCTTTAAATCCCAGGAATGTGCTTGCTGGCTTCCATTATGCAGTAGAGCAATGCAATGCACTTTTATCAGGGTTTAAGTGCAGTCCTCAAGAGCAACCAACTGGTTTTGAAGATGTTTCTCATTATTGCTTAATTAACTAAGTAACTTAACTCTGATTATCACTAACAGAACATGCTTGCCCTAAAAACCAGGCCTGATGTTGCTCTCAAGTATTGCACTTGGTATATATCCCTGCTCTAATAAGCTCAACTAGACCAGGGCACAAATCCCAAATACTAACTTTTATTTCAGTGAAATAGTCTTGTATATATTGGGGGTTATACAGTATATGAAAGCCTGCAATAGGCAAACCTTGGGCAGAATAAAACATAGAATATTAAGGGAGCCCCTGCTACTGCCACAGGGATAATGTGAGCGGTGCTTATGGGTGGTAATGTCAATAATATGGAGAGAAAAGTGACCCAAATATA
This sequence comes from Ascaphus truei, assembly GCF_040206685.1. Taxonomy (NCBI): domain Eukaryota; kingdom Metazoa; phylum Chordata; class Amphibia; order Anura; family Ascaphidae; genus Ascaphus; species Ascaphus truei. The sequence continues at coordinate 61,416,471 of NC_134489.1, read as the reverse complement.
GCACTCAGGCTCACCCTCTGGTGGTTTATGTAGTAATTAAAAATATATCTTTATTATGTAACAAATATTAAAATAATGGGTATTAAAAGATGAACTGAAGGTAGGTTGGATCTTGAGACTGATAGCCGTTTGGCTCAGGATCCGGTATATCAAGGTCTATCAATAGACTATTGCTCGATAGCACTCAAATGGCAGTCACTGTAAAGGATCTGTCAACCAATATGACGTCCAGGGAGTTCTCTTAGCTAAATTGCAAGATATGATATATTGTAAATCAATCCACAGTCGTACTGATGAATTACAGCAGTGTAGATCCGATGATTATATTTACAGTTACTGGCATGGTAAGTGTGATATCTAGTTTATAGTATAATAAATATACCACAATTCAGCCAGTATTAGTATTTAATAGATCGTGGTTATTCTGAAACCTCCATATAAGGTAGAGGTATAGGATTTTCACACCAGTATATAGCTGATGTGACCTCATATAACCTTGCATAGATATAATAAATGCACTGGTGTTTTCAGGTATATTCCTAATGCTGAGATATCTTAAAGGTGTATGATATGACCTCACGTAACCCTCCACTGGTGGAGTAGGCAGCGGTGTTACCAGGCAGAAATAATATGCTTTATTGCTTTGCCTTTATTGGACTGTACATAAGTATTTAACACCAAGGGTATAGGTGTGTACAATGTAGTTTGAGGACAGATTGTGAAGAAATTGTGCCAGCTATGTCTCCACAGCATAGACACCAACCCTCTGAAATCTAGGGGTTTGTATCACAGTAAGTAATGTCCTATAGTAACCTTTGGGGTCAGATGAGGTATACTGATATCTCTGTCCTTAGAGCACCAAGTAACAAGTAAAATGGGCCAGCTGTAGTACAAGCTGATCCTGGAGTAAACAGATATTATGATCAATTACTGTAGTATGTACTTAAAACAACACCCCTAAGGATGAAATACTCGTTTATATCCTTCTAGTAGAGGTGAGCCCTGGTATATCAGTCCCTGATCTTCACCGCATCTGACTGTCTCGCACGGCGAGCTGATGTGGTTCCCTGCTCCTGCACGATACAGGCTGTAATGTGTTCCGACGGACATATACAAGCCTCGGATTTGTACTAACAGGGTTATTTACTCTATAGATACGTGTACTTATGCAAGACTTCTGAGACACTGTACTCCATTAGCTGGCTCATTAACACACTCCAGCTCCTGCTATGCAAACTGAAATATACCAGGGCTCACCTCTACTAGAAGGATATAAACGAGTATTTCATCCTTAGGGGTGTTGTTTTAAGTACATACTACAGTAATTGATCATAATATCTGTTTACTCCAGGATCAGCTTGTACTACAGCTGGCCCATTTTACTTGTTACTTGGTGCTCTAAGGACAGAGATATCAGTATACCTCATCTGACCCCAAGGATACTATAGGACATTACTTACTGTGATACAAACCCCTTGATTTCAGAGGGGTGGTGTCTATGCTGTGGAGACATAGCTGGCACAATTTCTTCACAATCTGTCCTCAAACTACATTGTACACACCTATACCCTTGGTGTTAAATACTTATGTACAGTCCGATAAAGGCAAAGCAATAAAGCATATTATTCCTGCCTGGTAACACCGCTGCCTACTCCACCAGTGGAGGGTTACGTGAGGTCATATCATACACCTTTAAGATATCTCAGCATTAGGAGTATACCTGAAAACACCAGTGCATTTATTCTATCTATGCAAAGTTATATGAAGTCATATCAGCTATATACTGGTGTGAAAATCCTATACCTCTACCTTATATGGAAGTTTCAGAATAACCACAATCTATTAAATACTAATACTGGCTGAATTGTGGTATATTTATTATACTATAAACTACATACCACACTTACCATGCCAGTAACTGTAAATATAATCATCGGATCTACACTGCTGTAATTCATCAGTACAACTGCGGATTGATTTACAATATATCGTATCTTGCAATTTAGCTAAGAGAACTCCCTGGACGTCCTATTGGTTGACAGATCCTTTACAGTGACTGCCATTTGAGTGCTACCGAGCAATAGTCTATTGATAGACCTTGATATCCCGGATCCTGAGCCAAACGGCTATCAGTCTCAAGATCCAACCTACCTTCAGTTCATCTTTTAATACCCATTATTTTAATATTTGTTACATAATAAAGATATATTTTAATTACTACATAAACCACCAGAGGGTGAGCCTGAGTGCTATATTTGGGTCACTTTTCTCTCCATATTACAGAATAAAACATACAAGGTTTAACACAGAAAAAAAATATTTAATTGCTTTCTTAATTAAATATTGTCGTTTTTGTTTCCGCCCATTGTGCAGCTGTGAGACTTAGATACATAACCATGTTGTGTCCCAAATGCATTTCTCACAGAACCTCCGTACTGATATTGTTATGGATGTCGGTTTCAGCATGAACCCAGGAATTGACATGGGGCAGGTGAGTGGAGCATGAGAATTTATTGTAGTGCATGATTTTAGTGTTTAGTTACAAGAGATATGAGGGGCTGCTTAAAAGCTCTGCCGCATGTTCTGTTATAGCTGTGCTGTGTCCTGTAACAGCAGCAGTGCGTGCCCTATAACAGCTGTGCCCTATAACAGCTGTGCTATATCAGCTGTGCCCTATAACAGCGGTGCCATGTGCCCTATACCAGCTGTGCTATATCAGCTGTGTCCTATAACAGCGGTGCCATGTGCCCTATAACAGCTGTGCTATATCAACTGTGCCCTATAACAGTGGTGCCATGTGCCCTATACCAGCTGTGCTATATCAGCTGTGTCCTATAACCAGTGGTTGACAAATCACCAAAAAATCTACTCGCCACACAAAAAAATCTACTCGCCACCTAGTACCAAACGTGTGCTGCTTGGGCCAATATTTACTCGCCCGGGGGTTAAATCCACTCGACCGGGGCGAGCAAATGTATAGGTTTGTCGAACACTGCCTATAACAGCGGTGCCAAGTGCCCTATAACAGCTGTGCTATATCAGCTGTGCCCTATAACAGCGGTGCCATGTGCCCTATACCAGCTGTGCCATGTTCTCTGTAACAGCTGTGCTGTGTCCTATACCAGCTGTGCCATGTGCCCTATAACAGCGGTGCCATGTGCCCTATACCAGCTGTGCCATGTTCTCTATAACAGCTGTGCTGTGTCCCATACCAGCTGTGCCATGTGCTCTATAACAGCTGTAATGCGTGCTCTATAACAGGTGTGCTATATCAGCTGTACCGTGTCCTAAACCAGCTGTGCCATGTGCCCTATAACAGCTGTAATGCGTGCTCTATAACAGGTGTGCTATATCAGCTGTACTGTGTCCTATACCAGCTGTGCTATATCAGCTGTGCCCTATAACAGCTGTGCTATATCAGCTGTGCCCTATAACAGCGGTGCCATGTGCCCTATAACAGCTGTGCTATATCAGCTGTGTCCTATACCAGCGGTGCCATGTGCCCTATACCAGCTGTGCCATGTGCTCTATAACAGCTGTGCTGTGTCCTATACCAGCTGTGCCATGTGCTCTATAACAGCTGTAATGCGTGCTCTATAACAGGTGTGCTATATCAGCTGTACTGTGTCCTATACCAGCTGTGCCATGTGCCCTATAACAGCTGTAATGCGTGCTCTATAACAGGTGTGCTATATCAGCTGTACTGTGTCTTATACCAGCTGTGCCATGTGCCCTATAACAGCTGTAATGCGTGCTCTATATCAGCTGTGCTGTGTCCTATACCAGCTGTGCCATGTGCCCCATAGTTACCTGGGGGACAGGGAGAGCAGGGAGTGGATAGGGAAAGGACGTTACCCCTGCTTAGCTAGGAATTATATTGGTATGGTGCTACTCCCAGAATAATGCAATGATGAAAACAAAAAGAGAAAGAACCTGGTAAACTGAAAGCACTCTAGTACCTAAAATGTAGTGATTGTTATATTTAAAAAATAATTGTATTAATAATCATATTAAAATAAAGGGCTACAAATAGTAATACGGCAAGTGCTCAATAATATTGGTCAGTAGTACAGATATATACAAGGCAAAAGATAATGTTTCGCCTAGGTAGTTATCAAAAATAAATGGCAATCGTATTGAAGCAATATTCTCTTAACTGTAACTATCTTTATTTCCATATAGAGAGATATTGTGCTTAATTAGCACCACTTGATTATTACTATTACCATTTGTACTGTGGTAATTAGAAGAACAAATCCACAGTCATGATCCTACCCACATATTGCTGCTAAGGCAGCTGGGATGGTTTACTCACTGTGGAGAGAGTAATCAAAGTTAACTCCTGACCTTAACACCTGTACTACAAAAATATTAAAAGAGTGGATGGTGAGACTTCAGTTTATGTTCACTGTAGTCAACTTATAGTATCGCCAGATAGTTAAGAGTGAAGTTAGTGGAGTCTCAAATCCCTATTACACTGCATAATAGGGATTTGAAACTCCACTAATTCCACTCTTTTAATATTTTTGTAGTACAGGTGTTAAGGTCAGGAGTTAACTTTGATTACTCTCTCCACAGTGAGTAAACCATCCCAGCTGCCTTAGCAGGATTATGTGGGTAGGATCATGACTGTGGATTTGTTCTTCTAATTACCGCAGTACAAAGGATCATAATAATCAAGTGGTGCTAATTAAGCACAATACAGGCAGTCCTCGTTTTACAACGCTTCGTTTTACAACGAATGGCTTAACCAACACTATGCAATGCATACCTATATTCATTTTTACAATGCCAAACGGCTTATCCAACGCTCTTACGATGCTTTGCATAATTGTTTATGTGTATATAATATATAATATTATATCATACTATATAATATATTATATATAATACAGTATATACACTATATAATATATGTGTGTGCTGCATATCTTATTGCCTGCGTAAAATATTTGGTGTATTTTAGTGTTAAAAATGCCTTCAGGAACGGAACCTTTCATTTAAACAGTGTTCCTATGGGAAAACGTGTTTTGCTTTAAGACGTTTCGCTATCCAACGCCATTTTGCGTATCGCATTGTGTCGGATAACCGAGGACTGCCTATATTTCTCTATATGGAAATAAAGATAGTTACAGTTAAGAGAATATTGGTTCAATACGATTGCCATTTATTCTTTAACTACCTAGACGAAACATTATCTTTTGCCTTGTATATATCAGTACTACTGACCAATATTATTGAGCACTTGCCGTGTTTCTATTTATAGCCCTTTATTTTAATATGATTATTTTAAAATATACCAATCACTACATTTAGGTACTAGAGTGCTTTCAGTTTACCAGGTTCTTTCTCTTTTTGTTTTCACCATGTGTCCTATATCAAGGTTTTCTGCATGTTTTATTAAGGTTGTTCTGCGCTTGATATGAAAACCGCTCACATGTTCGCTCCATATGCAGATATCAACCTGATTGCTCCAGGGGTTTGCGCTGAAGAAATCTGAACTGCTCTGCAAACACCTGATTCTCCCCAAGATTTGCTTTTCTCAAAGCCTCATTACCATTTTCTTATTGCTTCATTATTTAATTAAAAACTTGAACACAGATTATTTACTTTTCCCGACTAAGGCGATAGAAGAAAAGTGTAAATAGAAGTTTGTTTCGATGCAATGCTCCCTTTTCTCTGTGTGTTGGCAAAGTGTTAAAGTTTGTCCATTTCTCTGTGATGAAATGGTGCATTTCTTTTGCACACCCCACCCACACGTGATTTAAGGATTAATCAATAAGGCAAGATACTGTATTAATTGTAGGAGGGATTAGCTCTTCAACACAAGTCCCCTTTTGAATGCACCTGCCCAGATGGCCCATGGAGCCCAGCCTTTCTGCATCTATGCTGCAAACATACAGCACTTCTCCTCCTTCTCTGGAACTTATTCAACCCCATACATAAGGTAGTAAAGCGAGAGACCTAACTAGTTATCGTAGATCAGTAGTGGCCGACTCCAGTCCTCAAGGGCCACCACCAGGTCAAGTTTACGGGATATCCCTGCTTCAGCACAGGTGGCTCTGGAGGACTGGAGTTGCCCCCCCCCCCCCCTCCACCGCTGTAGATAATTAAAAAAAAAATTCCAGCACTAAATAATCAATAGAAAAGAATTGACTGCCAAAAAATACAATATTTCTTATTTACACAATCATGACTATGCAAGAAAAAGATCTACTGTATGGACAAATAACCACACGTGTACTGTCATATTCTATAACATACTCCACTTAAACAGCAATCCTGCTATTTTGAGCCCCGCACCACATTTTATTTTGACAGGATGGTAATCGGGTGGTTCCCCCAGAGCGGACCATTATTTTATTAGCTTCGGGGAACTCCTACAGTTCCTGAGATACATAGCGATAAAGGTACTGACAGTACTTCCTGCTTTCATGCTGGTTTTTAAATCGCCATCCAGTAGGAAGCCGCAACAGATAACACTGCGCCATCCTATTGGCTCATTGGACCAGAAAGATTTCAATTGCATTTTGTTTGCCCTGGAGAGAAGGGAAAGGCAGTCATTTCACTGGTAAGTCTCTTAAGACACGGGGTGTCCTCGGGCCTACAAAGAGAGCAGTTCAGCTCTGGGTCAGCAAAGGGTTCACCCTTTGGGTGCCAGAAGGCCCGTGGCACTGCACCTCCGGCAAACGGCGATCACATGACTTCGGTCACATGACCGCGGCATCCCTTAATCCGGAAACGGAAGAGGAGGATGTGATCTCCCTGTAACGCTTGCGCTCACCACGAACAAGGCGGGACCCCGTACTGAGGTGGGAAAGTATGAAACTGCGCACCCACAGCAGCGGGGGCACGCCTGGAGGGTGGGTTGTTAGCGTAGCGGGTCTGGATTGGAGAGATCGGGTTAGTTCAGATACTTGCCAGAGTCCGGGACGGGGCCAGTGGGATTTTCGGAGTCTGTTGTGCCGTGGTACGGGTTGGAGCCAGAAGATTGGTACTGTCCGTAAGCCGTGATCAAGGATTGAGAGGTGTGGGTAGTCAGAGGCAAGCCGGGGTCTTTATTCAGAGTGGGTCCTATAATCAAGCCGGGTCGGTACACAAGAAAGCAACAGAGAACAGTAAGGCTACACAGAACGCAGGAACACAAGGCTACGCAGGAACACAAGGCTACACAGAACGCAGGAACACAAGGCTACACAGGACGCAGGAACACAAGGCTACACAGAACGCAGGAACACAAGGCTACACAGAACGCAGGAACACAAGGCTACACAGAACGCAGGAACACAAGGCTACACAGAACGCAGGAACACAAGGCTACACAGAACGCAGGAACACAAGGCTACACAGAACGCAGGAACACAAGGCTACACAGAACGCAGGAACACAAGGCTACACAGAACGCAGGAACACAAGGCTACACAGAACGCAGGAACACAAGGCTACACAGGACGCAGGAACACAAGGCTACACAGAACGCAGGAACACAAGGCTACACAGAACGCAGGAACACAAGGCTACACAGAACGCAGGAACACAAGGCTACACAGTACGCAGGAACACAAGGCTACACAGAACGCAGGAACACAAGGCTACACAGAACGCAGGAACACAAGGCTACACAGAACGCAGGAACACAAGGCTACACAGAACGCAGGAACACAAGGCTACACAGGACGCAGGAACACAAGGCTACACAGAACGCAGGAACACAAGGCTACACAGAACGCAGGAACACAAGGCTGCACAGGTTTATGCTCCGCAAAGTGAAAGTCTTTTATGTAAATAGGAGAACCAATGAGGCTGGGGGCGGAGCGGAGGCGCGGCCTCTGCAGAGGCAGGGATAGGCTGCAGGAGACAAGTGGATATTGGAGATATTTGACACGCAGCTGGGGAGCGGTGCACGACGTCACATGTGTGCGCGCGCGCGAGGGAGGCGCGGTTCGTCCGGGGGGGGCGGAGCTATGCTCCGTGGTGCGCCTTGAAGAGCTGCGAGCGCGCGCTCTGTAAACAGTGCGGGGGTGCGCGCATGGCTAGAGACTGCAGCGGAAGGTGCAGCAGTGGCAGGTAATGGCAGGTAGGATTCCTTACACTCCCCTAGAAAATGGGCACTCTGCGGGCATAACGCAGCCACTGTCCTTGGAGTGCTAGACCCTGGGCACACAAAGGGTTAATCTACAAATACATTCAGTTATCATTTTATTAGTATGATTATAGTTAAAGTCTCTTTATTTTATCAGGTTGAAGGCGCGTTTACCCAGGGATTTGGCCTGTTCACAATAGAGGAGCTGCAGTATACATCGGAAGGCTCTCTGTACACACGGGGCCCTGATAAGTATAAGATACCAGCCGTGTGTGACGTCCCTACCGAGTTTAACATCTCTTTCCTGGCCAACTCTGACAATCCATACACCATCTACTCAACCAAGGTAGGGCGCTCTCTCTGCATCTGCTTCCTCTCTCTCCCCCTGTCTCGTGCTTCACGAGAATTCATTAGCACAATGGCAATAGAAAAGCAGATTGGTTTACAATGAAGGAGCATGGCTTTATTTTTTATTATTATTATTATTATTTCATAACAATAATTTACTGATGTGCCACAAAACAGCTACTTCAGCAGGGGCTATTTCTCAAATGTTGGTGGTTGCAACATTGATGTTAAAATCGGTATAAGATTTATCAAATTAAAAATCCTATTGAAAGCTGTGGGACTTTTTGATGTTGTCTTTTTGTAGCTGTTAGGCGGGGAGGTATGTGACACAATAACCTGGCAGTTTTTTCTCTGCAAATTTAGTGGAGTCATCCACCCTAACTAACCGCCATTTTCTTTTTCTGAATCATATATAGAGTCAACACCATTAACTCCACTGTCTTTTCACGCACATCTCACGTAGGGCCTTGGGGAGACCTCCCTGTTCCTGGGGTGCTCTATGTTCTTTGCTATAAAAGATGCGTTGGACTCTGCTCGTGCAGAAAGAGGGTTACCCAAGGACTTCATCCTGAACAGCCCAGCTAGTTCTGAGAGAATTCGTATGGCATGTGCTGACCACCTAACGAACATGGTACGTGGACATCTCTGGGGTCCCCCCTCACATATTGCTGATTGCCTGTTAACTCTGGATCATTAAATATTATTAACAGTGTCACTCTATCTCAGAAATAGCCCTCAAAAACTCATCTCCTGCTTTGACTTATATTATACTAGCTTTTGTGCCCAGCTTCGGCCAGGGAATGTAATATTGAATACATGTCCCCTCCCCCCCGCTGCTGGAACATCTCCCTGCCCCCCCCCCCCCTTGCTGCTGGATGTAGTGCGGGGTGAGATTTGTCTCTGTCTGTGTGTGTGTGTCTCCCCCCGCTGCCGGAACATGTCCCCGGTCCCCCCCCCCCCCGTTGGTACATCTCCCCCCGCTGCCGGCACATGTCTCCCCTGCCCCGCTGGTATATCTCCCCCTGCTAGCTAGCACATCTCCCACATCTCCCCCCACTAGCTGGCACATCTTCCCACGCTGCTGTGGCATGTCCCCTCATTGCCGGCACATCTCTCCCCCCCCCTTTGGTACATCTCCCCTCGCTGGCGGCACATTTTCCCGCCCCCCCCCCCCCCCCATTGGTACATCTCCCTCCGGTTGCCGGCACATGTCTTCCCCCCAACCCGCCATGCTGGTATATCTCCCCCCGCTAGTTGGCACATCTCCCCCTCCCCCCCTAGCTGCTACATCTTCCCCGCACATCTCACATCATACACACACACAGAGACACACACACACACACAGCCCGATCCAGGCAAGGACACAGCCCTATCCAGGCAAGGACACGCCCCCTGCTCCTGCTCTAACAGATTTGCTGGACAGCCGAGGGAAACTTAGAATGTCCATAATTTGGGAGGTGAGTCACATTGGAAGCTCAAAATAGTTGCGTTGACCTACAAATCCGCAGCAGAATGTACAGTGATAGTTTCGTTGTGCTACATGGTGCCGTTTCTGAGATTTCGATGCTTTGGACATACAAACAAACAAACGGAATCCAACTTAGAATTATAGTATAGATTATCCTACAGATAAGGGCAACTATATGCAATGTTTGGCACACTGCTGTGGGACATACACAATGCCCCAGCGGGAGAAGCAACCATTGTTTTTGAATCAGCAGCATGCGAGAAGGGGGCAGGGCTATCCCGCTATTTCACCCGAGGTAACGCGCCACGGGTTGCAATAACTTTGGCTACATCTGTATCTTATATTATAATATATGATGTAACTATTATTATTATTTATAATGCGCTAACATATTCCACAGTGCAGTACAATAGGGTCGGCGGAAGATCACAATAACATTTCAAACATTATCATTCATTGGCACAGTAGGTAATGAGGGCCCTGCTCCAAGGATCTTACAGTCTACAAGGAAGGTAGAGTGGAAACATAAGGTGTAGGGGACACATTAAGGTTAATTTCTTGTTTTCACTGATACTCCAGGATATATTACAGAGACTACCAAGTATTGCGTACTGGCATTGAGTCTAGTCATCGGAAAACTGCACCATTTATCTCATAGACTTCTTCAAGTCACCGTATGCAGCACTAGCATTAACATCATTTTGGATAAGGAACCAAAAAATATTCTCCAGCACAGGGAAACGACTTTACAGCATATTTAATAAGGTCCTAATGGGCCTATACATCAAGGCAAAAGTGGAACTTTAGACTTGGAGGAAATCTCACACACTGGCTGATTTTCTGAACTATACATTTCTCTTCTCTTGTTTTAACTCTGCCCTCTCCCAGGCCAAACAGCACCACTTTCCTCACTCATCAACATTCACAAATCCAATCCACGCCGTCTTTTCTCTGTATTTGTCTGCCTCCTCTGACCTTCACTTCCCATCCTTTCTTCACTTCTCCTCAAGCCTTAGCCATCTACTTTATTGGCAAGGTGGATGCTATCCACAAGGAGATCCCTTCAATCCCTTCCCCCTCCTCTCTGCTTCCACCTAAACCTCCTTCTTCCACTCTTGACTCCTTTTTTCTCTGGTTACAGAGTTGGAAGTTTCAAAGCTGATCTTCTCTTCTCCCTTTACCATACGCCTTCTCGATTAGATCCCCTCACACCTTATCAGATCTCTTACTTCTGTCTTAGTTTCCAATCTCACCCACATCTTCAATTCCTCCATGACCTCTGGTACTTCCCCCTCTTCCTTTAAGCATGCAGTGGTCACACCTATTCTCAAAAACAACCTAGACCTTATGTACCTTACTAACTACCTCCCTGTATCCCTACTGTCGTTTGCCTCCAAATTATTAGAACATCTCATGTTCTCCTGTATAATTAACTTTCTTCATTCCTATGCCCTCCTGGACTCTTTACAATCTGGCTTTCGTACAGCTTGCTTAACAGAGACTGTGCTCACTAGAGTAGCCAATGATCTACAGTACATGAAGCTAAATCCCAAAGTCACTTTTTCCATACTAACCTTACTTTATCTCTCTGCTGCTTTTGATACTGTTTATCATGCTCCTCTCCTGCATATTCTAAACCCTCTTGGTATCCGCAACAAAGCTCTTCCCTCGTTCTCATTTTACCTTTCTCATCGTACATTCTCTGTTCCTGTTGCTAACATGTCTTCGTCTTCTGTTGATCTGTCTGTTAGTTTTACCTCTGGGCTCTGTTCTGGGACCTCTCCTTTTTCTCTTCCTGCATGCTATCACTTGGTGACCTCCTCAACTCTTTTGGCCTTGGTTATCATCTCTATGCAGATGATACACAGATATATCTATCCACCCCTACCCTCACTCCTGCAATCCAGTCCAAAGTCTCGGATTGCTTCCAAGCTTATATCCTTATGGATGGTGCTCCACCACCTTAAACTTAATACAGTATGTCTAAAACTCCTGCCCCCTACCCATAACTGTCTCCTTTCCACTCCTTTCACCTCTACAGCTTTCTCTTGCCTTAAGCCCTTTTCTCTCCCTGCACCTTATTTGTGGAACTTCTTCACATTCAGTATACATCAAGCAAACCTGAAAAGCCACCTCTTAAATGAAGCATCACAATAGCCTGGACTCATGGCTGTTGTCCCACAGTCGCTCCTACCAACCATTGTGACAAAGCACTGACATCTTCTGCACTTATTCCCTCACCTACTGACTCTGTACCTTTTCCAACATACCATTTCGATTGTAAGCTCTCCGGGGCAGGGATTTCCTTTCCTAACAGAAATAGCCGTGTTAGTCCAGTTGCGATAGTGCAGAATAAATGAGTACTTCAGTATCAGGTGATACCTTTTTTATTTGGACTAACAATTTCTGTCATAGGACAAGCTTTCGAGAGTTCTCCTCGAAAGAGAGAACTCGTTTATTCTGCTGTTTAACTCATACTGTATAAACATCTATATGCTCAGACATGCTCGGGGCAGGTTGGAACGACTATCCTCGGAGCCATTTCCTCCCATCACATGATGGTTACAGAGCTGCAATGTTTATCTATGTTGATCTTACTACCTCAATATTTAATATGTACAACAAAAAGCCTCACTTGGAAACTTTTAGAGCACATACAGTATTATCATACACTTGCCCGTTAGGGGTCGATTTTATCAAGGTCTCCCAGCTGCAAAATGGGAGCAAAAAAATGACCTCTGATGATGCTTCTATTTTGCCCCATTTATGCAGCCGGAAACTTTGATAAATAGACCCCTCTAAGGGTTTGAATTGTTGACTCCCTGAGCACAATTGGCAGCATATAGGCTCATCAGAAACCATAAGCACCTCTAGTATACCAATATACAGTCATAGGCCCCCTAGTCAATATGCTGTGAAGACCTTAAAAAACAAAAAAAAGCTCCAGCATACAATTTGTGTGCTGGTGCTTTATTTTTTATTTATTTTTATGGTTTTTATGGTCTTCGGTGGGGTTGTTTGGGCCCACTTTGTTCCGTTTGCACCCTGTACTTCATGGTTTTTATACGTTATTTAGAGTGCTGTCTATAATTGTTTATATGCTGTGAAGACCTCTTCTCTGTGCCAGAGAAGATATTAATCCCATTCATTTTAAAGGAGCTAATCTCTTTCCCAGCACAGGAAGAGTGGCTATTAAATAGGACCATTAGATATTTCCTTTTGACCACGTGCTGCTTATAAATTTACCAGTTGCTTTCAGAAATATAGTTCAACTAAAATAATGCTTGAAAACCCCACAATATATTACAATATAGTCAAAGACAAATGAGGTACAAGGTACCATATTTACGAAGCATGAGACACCATCCCTCGTACTGGAAGACACCCAACAGCCTATTCAAGTCAATGGGCTGTAAGGTATCCACCAGTGCTGAAAGATGTCTTATGGCAGAAGATTGCTTAGTAAACATGGGCAAAAATATACATCTTGGTTTTATTTTCCCCTTCTACTTTTCAGATTCCAAGAGATGAACCTGGAACATACGTTCCCTGGTCCGTGGATGTGTCAAAATGAAATAAAACACAAGATATGAACATAAGATTTATACTTATAAGAAACTGTCATTGATTATGTAGCACCAGTCCTGCTGACTTGCACCATCAACAAATCTGGGTTCTTTTTAATGACGTTTTACTTTAAATGTTTTTTCATTGCATGCCTCAGTCATATAGAAAATAAACGCCCAATGTTGTTTCTGGCATTATATGGCTGGAATGAAATATTGGATGGCTCCAATGTTGCTGCTACTGCGGTGTCTGTTGCCCTGCAGTGAGTACGTTCTGGCAAACTGGGTTGTAGTAGCTTGTATCTTGTGTTGGGACTCAATTCCAAACTGACCTGTCAATCAACTATGTTGGGGGGGAAATACACATTCAATAATATTTCCTGGGTTCCTTATGGCTTTTTTGGGTGAATTTTCTCATGCCTTACCTTTTAGTTAAAGAGTTTAGTTTAGGAGTTTAGGAAACTCTACGTTGAGAGAGGTAACAAATGGCATATACTTAGTTTTTCTTTACCATGGTGCATTCAGCGGACATTTGAAAGGCTCCTGTTGGAAAACACTTTGGCTAGTACTCTGCACACCTTAAAGGTGGCGGAGAAACCCAACGCAGGAAACTATCCAGAAAAGTAAAACAAGTCGCACATTTCTTCATGCATAGTTCTGCGCCAATATGGAAATGTAACTCTGCTCTAACTCATCCTCGCAGACATACCTGCAAATGGCATCATTACGATTGACACATAGCCGCTGCCTGTCGCTAGTAGATAGCAGAGCGAGTAGCGACAAGGTTACGACGTGCCTACATTTTGCCTTTGATATATAGAGCCCTCTATCTTCTAATAATAATTCTGATGTCCTTCTCTCCTCATTTATGTTGACGTGTTAGAATAGAACAGTGGTGTTCAACTCCAGTCCCCCCCCCCACCCCCCCAACAGTTCAGGTTTTAAGGATATCCCTGCTTCAGCACAGATGACTCAATCAGTGAACTTATTGAGCCACCTGTGCTGACGCAGGGATATCTTTAAAACCTGACCTGTTGGTGGGTCTGGAGGGCGGGAGTTGAGCACCCCTGCAATAGAACCCTGTTATATGACAACAAACATCAAGTTGGTACAGATTGGGGGTGTGGTTATAGGAATAATTAAGATGGCTCGAATCACTTGGCAATGACGAGTGTATAAATGTGATTATTTTCATGAATTTCCCTTGTGATGGGTCTGTCATGTCGCTGTTACCCTGTGCAGTAATAAATAACGTTTTATATACCTTTACACGCTACTTGAACTTTTTATTGAGACTGGAAAAACATTGCCCTTTTCGATGAACCTTAAGTGGTGTTTGTGAGTCGGCAACCAAATAAAGCAATTGCACACCCTCCAACTGCACCTATTTAGCAGGTACACACTGTTAGACCAGCTGTACCGACTACACAGAACGTCTTTTCTATGTGGTAAGCTTTATAGGTTATGGGACTTCCATAGGGATTGCTTAGAAGTACCTCTGTTTAGCAAGAGTAGAGGAACAACTATGAATTTAAGCAGGGGTTCTCCGGAGCTGAACCCCATTACTTTCAGATCCAGGGACCCCCTGCTTCCAGAGATAATTGCCTCCATAGGGAGTATCGGTAGTCGCTCGGCTCGGCTAACAGGGATCACATACAGTAATGGTCCCTTTTCAAAACTCCTGCGTCCAGCAGAGCAATAGGAAGCCGTGACGTCAACAGGTTCGGTTTCCTATTGGTGGTGTTGCGGCTGCTTTAAACTTTGCCAAGATACCGACACCCCTTTAGAGGTCTATATCTCGGGAAGCTGGGGTCCCCGAAGCTTAAATGAATGGGGTTCAGCCCCAGAGACCCCCTGCGTCAAATGCTTCAAACCTATGTTAAAAAACAATACAAAAAAAGCGCGCATACAGTATTGCTCCATTAAAACGCTGCAGGAGTGTTTCACTTTGGAAAGTTCTGTTCAGAGTATTTCTTAAGAAGGAAGAAGAACAAGAGTATGCTTCCAAAGGACATCCCTGTGGTGGTGCACAACAACCTGTTCGGCTTTGTCCCCGCTGGCGCTGAGCGCCGGATGTCCTTTCATTTTCGCAAGCGCTCGCGGGTGGGGGGGACGATGCAGGGAAAGCTTAGCGCGCTAGTAAGTATAAAAAATGTGTTTATGTAAGCGCAGAGCGCCGGTGAGCATGTGCACGTGCGCATCGCATGAGCAGGGACATATATATATATATATATATATATATATATATATATATATATATATATAGTTATACGTTAGGATAAAACAAGAGACAGCACGTTAGGATTGGTAAACAAGAGACAGCACTCAATGTTGAAAATCAAAGTGTATTAGTGAAAGCAAAAATACATCCAGAAACCCAACGTTTCGGTCCTACAGAATGGGACCTTCCTCAGGGGGATACCCTTTGTATCCCCCTGAGGAAGGTCCCATTCTGTAGGACCGAAACGTTGGGTTTCTGGATGTATTTTTACTTTCACTAATACACTTTGATTTTCAACATTGAGTGCTGTCTCTTGTTTAACAATCCTTGGAACGGTAACGTATAACTACATTCTCTATATGGGACGTGCACCTGTGGCTTACCAGCACCTATTGGAGTGCCAACTGCCTTATCTGACTATATATATGGAGCTCAGCGCTAGCGGGGACGCAGCCTTAGTGATAAGAATGGTAGTATTTATGGTAAATTAAATGTTATTAACACAAAGAAACTAGACTAATATTCCTTGTTTATACTGTATGCAGCATGGCAGGCTGTGGCTTTAACTAACACTGCAGCCTCTCTCCTAGTAAATATGTGTTTCTTGTACACACACCCCCTACATGTGCTGTGTGTCCCCTCCCCTTATTTTTGGATTCCAGCAAAATAAGCAGCTCTCTCTCTGCTGCTGAAGAGAAAACACAGCATTGGATCTGCCTGCTCAAATATCTTCTGTAACCATGGTTATCCCTACGAGATCAGACCACCTTATCTTCTTTGTAAATGGGAGAAAGGTAAGTGATACAAACTAGCATGTTGTTATCTTAGGTTGTAGATTCATTAATCTACAACAGTGGGAGTCGTGGCAGTTTCATACGGAAACTCGCATTGACTTCAAGAGCTTTAACCAAGGGAACAAAATCCCCACATACTGTAGTTTTTAATGGGATTGCTTTCTTTCCATATATGTGGTGTTGCTGTGTACCTTACTTATGCCTTCATTTTGCAGCCGGGAACATTTAATAAGTATCTTTCTACTTGTAATAATACCCTCTTCTTTACTCTTCTTGTAATACCCTCTTCTTTCTCAGAAGGGTATACAGGCATACCCCGGTTTAAGTACACTCACTTTAGGTACACGCGAGTAAGGACATATCGCCCAATAGGCAAACGGCAGCTCGCGCATGCACCTGTCGGCACGTCCTGAACAGCAATACCGGCTCCCTAACTGTACCGAAGCTGTGCGCAAGCGGGGAGACTATAGAGCCTGTTACAAATGCGTTATTTACATCAGTTAAGCACGTATATGACGATTGCAGTACAGTACATGCATCGATAAGTGGGAAAAAAGTAGTGCTTCACTTTAAGTACATTTTCGCTTTACATACGTGCTCCGGTCCCATTGCGTACGTTAATGCGGGGTATGCCTGTATGGGAGGGGGTAGGAAAGAGGTTTGGCTAGGGAGGTGCAGTACACAGACATAACGAAAAAAAAGCTCTACATACTGTACATTTCTCA
Organism: Ascaphus truei; assembly: GCF_040206685.1. Taxonomy (NCBI): domain Eukaryota; kingdom Metazoa; phylum Chordata; class Amphibia; order Anura; family Ascaphidae; genus Ascaphus; species Ascaphus truei. The sequence continues at coordinate 61,399,266 of NC_134489.1, read as the reverse complement.
TTTCACCTCAAAGAATATCAACCCCCCTATTAACTAAGCTATGTTATTCCATAACACCTTCAGTGCAAGGGAAAGGGCAGTTATGCATTATCTCCTTTAGGGACGGAAGGGGTTAAGTGAAAACTTCCACATTGCAACATTGCATATATCTGTGGTATAATGCATATACAGTAAATCATGAGGAATGTATCTTTATTGTATTATTATATGTCAACTTTTACAGAAATGTCTATATCAGGGGTGGCCAACTCCAGTCCTCAAGGGCCACCAACAGGTCAGATTTTCAGGATATCCCTGCTTCAGCACAGATGGCTCAATCAGTAGCTCAGTCTTCGACGAGCCACCTATGCTGAAGCAGGGATATCCTGAAAACCTGACCTGTTGGTGGCCCTTGAGGACTGGAGTTGGCCACTCCTAGTCTAAATTGTAAAGAGCCTCTAAACTTTGAAAACGCCAATAAAAAGATGAGGGAGGGAAAGGCTTTTTTTGAAAACAAAGATGCATTTTCATTTCATGTTTAAACATTCAGATGAGCTTTACAGATGCAGCGGCCATTATTTGAACAAATCACGGCGCCGGTTTCGTGTGCGCTGCTGTACTCCACGCGGCATTAACGCGCCAATCGCCCCAGGCACCCGTGATTATCGCGGTTGCTTTGTTTGAATTTCATGGATTGTGTGCAATTAAATGCAATGAAATGAATGAATTGTAATGTGTACAGTACTGTGCTACTGTGTCAATTTCAGGTGGTTAAAAGCCACAACACTAAAATGCCATTTTCTGCCCTCGCGTCTTAAGGCGGTACGGTTGGAAATCACGCGCCATGACGCGGGTATTCCGAGGTATACACCGCGTGACGTGTTCGAATAACGGCCGCTGCATCTGTACATTGCTCTGGCTGGGCTGCTTTATCCTTGAATTTGTTGAGTATATGAGGTTGGCTGCATGAAATGGCACCCAGCCTCAGGACCCTGGCATCCGCTGCTTTTCCTTTTTCCGTTGAGCAGATCATCGAAAAGGACGCAGATCCAGAAGTGAGGCTGCTCTCTTACCTGCGAAAGAAACGTATCCTTCTGTGTCTCGCAACAAGCTGCTGAGTAACTGCAAGAGCAATCCCAAAGCAGTGCAGAATCCAGTCTACCACAACGGTGGCCAACGCCAGCCCTCAAGGGCCACCAACAGGTCAGGTTTTCAGGATATCCCTGCTTGTGCACAGGTGGCTCAGTCATTATGATTGAGCCACCTGTGCAGAAGCAGGGATATCCTGAAAACCTGACCTGTTGATGTCCTGTGAGGACTGGAGTTGGCCACCCTTGGTCTATCCGATTGGTAACGTCTCCCAGCTGCAAAGACTTAGGCCGTGTTCAGGGTGGCTGCTACGGACGCGAGCGTCTGTGCGCGCCTCCCGCGCGTGCTCCTGCAGCCCAGCGATCTGTGCCCAGGCTGCAGGAGTCGGTTCGCGGCATGTGGCGGGGGGGGCGTGGCGAACGTGTCACGTTGCTGGTTCGCTGAACCAGCTCACGTGACGCGACTGCAGCCCCAAATATCATTTCTGGTTGTAGCGGCAAAATGTAGCAGCGTCAACGCTGCACTTTGCCGCCGGGGGAGTTTTCAGTTTGAACACTCCCACCGAACAACCTGAAATTGCGTGCCCGTCGCGTAGCAGCCACCCTGAACACGGCCTTAGGCTTCATCCCCGGTGTCCTTGACAGCGTGCACGACACACACAAAGTACAGCCCTCTATGGGGCAAGCCCCAGTTGGCGCGATGCGCGACAGCCTTTGCCAAAAGACAAGATTTTTTTCTTTTGGCATGGCAGCCGAGCTGTGGCCACGTCACGGCGACGGTTCAGCCAATGAGGGCGAACCAGCTGAGTGACGTCATGGCTGCGCCCCAGGCCACGCCCCCCACCACCTCCCAGTTGGATCTCCTGCTCTTCACTGGGAGCGCAACCACAGACTACAGGTTGCAGCTGAAACTGGCGCATGCGCCGCCAGGCGCTTTGTTCAGGAGATATAAGCCCTGAAATCATGTGTCTGGGAGGATAAAATGAAGCTCTCCCCAGAGCCCAGTGCAGCTTACCTTGGTAATTGGTAACCTCGGAGATCAGGAAAATCATGTGTTTTTTTTTTTTTACACTAGAAAAAACATTTTATTTTTAACAGAAGGACAGGCAAAGAGGGCAAGATATTAACATTATGAGTTAAACTTATATAGGCTTCTGGTTGCAATGTCTGCTTTGAATTGCTGCAGTGATCTCAACGTTGCAGTGATAACAGCGCAGTTATAAAGCAGTATTTTAAGAATAATCACAATTAAAGTTGAAGAGCTCTCTATACGGTCAAGTTTCTGCCAGCGTTCAGCCGCAGAGGGACCCTCTGCCGCAGCCGCTTCACCGCAGGACACTGGATGCTTGGCCGCTTCGCCAAAGTAAGTTAATTTAGTAGCTAGGGTAGCTTTTAGGGTAGGAGGTAGCATTAGTATTATGGCTTGAAATTAGGGGGTTTTAGAGTAAGGGGTAAGAGACTTACCTTAGCAGTGAAGTGGTCAGCGGCGAGAGGTCCCTCCGGTGAAGTGAGTAGTGGCTAAACGCCGGCAAAGATTGGGTCAATGGCTGCAACCAAATGTTCTATTCTTTATTGTGGGGGGTATTGTGGGGGGTATTATGTATGGGTATTTGTGACGGTAGGGTAAGAGTGTATAGCCTTAAAAGAGAGGAGGATAATTTTGTAAGTAATACGGGATTTAACAGAAGCCAAGAGAGGGATTTCAGCAGAAGAGACGCTGAGACAGAATTAGAAGAGTGTAAAGTGATTCTGGCAGCAGCGTTAAGGATAGATTGTATGGGAGACAGGTGAGAGGCAGGAAGGCCGGACAGTAGAAGGTTACTATACTCTACAGGAGAGAATGAGTGCCTGCATTAGAGGTTTTTGCAATAGAGCGACAGAGGAAAGGGCGTATCTTTGAAATGTTATGGAGGTTAAAACAACAGGTTTTAGCTACATTGTGAATGTGAGGGAGGAGTGTAGCCCCTAGGCAGCGTGCTTGTGATACTGGGTGTATGATAGTGCTGCCAACAGTAATGTGGAAGGGGGCAGTAGGCCAGGCTTGGGAGGAAGTATGAGGAGCTCTGTCTTGGACATGTTAAGTTTGATTCGGAGGAGGGTCATCTAGGTTGATTATAGCAGAAAGGCATTTGGAGACTTCGGCCTGTACAGCAGGTATAAGATCACGGATGAAGGGTAAATTTGTGTCATCAGCATAGAGGTAGTATTTGAGCCCTAGAGATGTGATAATGTCACCTAGAGAAAAGAAACGAGGTCCCAGGACAGAGCCCTGAGGTACACCCACAGAGCGATCGAGAGAGGAGGAGGAAGTGATGGAAAACGAGACAGTGAAAGTATGGTGGGAGAGGTAAGAGGAAATCCAGGATAGAGCTCTGTTATGTATACCAAGAGTATGGATAGTGTGAAGTAGAAGAGGGTGGTCCACAGTATCGAAAGCTGCAGGCTGGAGTGAGTAGTGCGAAAGCCAGATTGTAATGGGTCTAGAAGAGAGAGTAGATCATGGGAAAATGGAGCAAGCAAGAGAACACAAGGTGTTCAATGAGTTTAGGGGCAGAAGGCAGGAGGGAGACATGGCAGTAATAAGAGAGAGAGGTAGGGTCAAGCTTGCTGTTTTCGAGTAAAGGTATAACTGTTGAATGCATGAAGGAGGCAGGAAAGTTACCAGAGAAGAGGGAGGAGTTGAAAATGTGTGAGTGTAGGGATTAGAGTAGGAGCAAGAGGTTTGAGGAAATGGGAGGGAATGGGGTCAAGAGGACAGGTGGTAGAGGGAGAAGAGGAGATCAGTAGTGACACGTCCTCCTCTGCAACAAAGGAAAAGGAGACGAGGAAGGCAGGAGTCGAGGTAGAAAGAAGTGTAGAATGAGACGGAGACTTGCCGATTTAAAATCCACCTTTGTCTTGAAATAGTCAGCAAAGTCCTGAGGTGAAATAGAGGAAGAAAGGCAGGTAAAGACAGTGGTCTGAGTAGAGAGTCAAAAATAGAGCAGAGTATGCATGGGTTAGACTTGTGAGTGTTGATTAGTGACGAAAAGTAGGTTTAATTAGCCTGGGAGTGGGCAGAATTGAAACTGGGTAAGATACATTTGTAGTGACGGAAGTCTGTTAGAGTGTAAGATTTCCTCCAGAGGCTTTCAGAGAAGCGAGTGCAGGAGTGGAGCATGTGTGTGTTGCTGTTTAGCCAGGGTCTGGGGTTAGAAGGGTGAGAGAGAGGGGCATGTAGATCAAAAGAGAAGGATAGGGCAGAGTTCTAGCTTCTGGTCAGAATCTGTAGCTGGGCTGGGAGAGGAAAGCGCGGAACGTAAAGTAGAGTCAAGAGCCGGGAGTTTTATGAGATGCAGGTTTCTGCAGAAGCGAGGGGTAGATGGAGGAATAGGAAGAGTTCGGTAACGGCTGATTTGAGGAGAGGAGGAGCCCCACACCTGCCATCAGGGTGAGGAGTTTGGGAGAAAGAAAGGCCACCATAAGAGAGGGGAGGTTCCAGTGCAGAGTCAGACTGAGTGAGCAAATTGTCAGTTATACACTGGCGACACACTTTATTCGAGCTCGGCTAGTCCCACGAATTCGGGTATACCCGGATGTATTGAGGTTTGTGACTGTTTTCTGCCCGAGTGCATTGAGGTATTTTCCAGGCAGGGATTTAAGCATTTTATTCCCGCTGGCTGCAATACTGCACAGAATATATATATATACTGCATTACAATTCATGAATTTATGCCATCTGGTAGACACGCGAAGCATTGCAGCCTATTAAATCCTAATCATTATCATTTAACAGATCAGCCGCCCATCAGCCAGGCATGAACCCAGGCTGGGAAGGCAAACGCAACGGGGCTTGTCAGAGGTGAGGAGCGGCGCATTCCAGGTATCTGCCAGGTACATACTGGCTATTTGCTCGAATAAAGTGTGTCGGTGCAGTAGCAAAGAGAGAGAAAAATAAGTCATGTACAGAGATGAATTTGTAAGAAAGGGAGCATGTATTCTAAAGGGCACAGGAGAAAGGGAGAGAGGAGGGAGGTTGACAGGGGATAGGTATGGGGTTAGGGGGGTTTACTCCACAAGGCGGTGAAAAGGACGTGAGCACATAGAAATAAGACAGGCACCAGGATTGGGAAGTCAAGAAAGTGGATGTGTGCGGAAGATTGTAGGAGGATTTGTAGGGGTGCATTTTGTGCAAGGGTTATAACTGAGTTGGGTCAAAGGGCGCAGATAGGAAACCAGTTCATGTTAACTGAGAAGTGGGCAAAGAATGAGAGATAGAAAAATGTGAATGAAGTTAGCGACATAATAAGCCTTGTAGAAAGAAAAGTGTAGTTTCAAAAAAGTGAGGTTAGAGTGAAAATAAATAGCAGAGGAGGCAAGCAGTGTTGCAAGTTCAGTGTTGAGAAGCCAGAGTGCTGGGCACTAAAAATGGAATTAGGATAAGGGAATTGTGCAAAATGTCAGAAATTCAATATAGGATTGGTGGTGCTGGAGTGAAGAAAGCTGTGTCTTGAGTGTGGCATGTGAGTAGGATCAGGTAGCTAAACGTATCTCCTTTAAATGTACACATAGAGTCCTTCTATTTTCCGTCACTTTATTGGAGGGGGTATACAGAGGGTACAAAAATAGCTGTCAGGTTACATTTGTGGGGAGAAGGTGAAAAGGAATGCTTTTCTGGGGGAGCAGTGAAAGGTGCATCTACTCACTGTGTCTGCTGATGATAAAAGGGGGCATTCCTGTCCAGGCAGGAATAAGCAAAAGGGCATACCAAGTTAATAGGGGGATGGGCAAACCATCTTACTGGGGGGGGGGGGGGGAAGGGGCGTTGCCAAACCAACTGGCTGAGAAGCCAAAAGGGGAAGCAACATTGTTGCAACTACACTGAGGACCAATGGCTGCCTCAGAACAGAGCAACCAAACATGCAGAGAGGTTCTGGGACATTGCGTCTGATTGAAAATGTCCTCCTTTCCAGCACAGTTCGATTTCATAATCCAGGGCCAGTAGGTGAAAAGTTGTCCACTTATTGTTCCACTTCAGCTTAACTCCCTGTTATACTCCACTTAAAGATGGTCCACTTTAAAGATGGGACGCTGCATGCACCTGCAGGAAGATTGTGTTTTGTGCTCCTGTGGTATGCAGATTGCGATCTATAATGAAGTGAAACGGAAGGAGGACTCCTCTTCCCTCATCGGCACAATCACTTGACTACATCAGAGAAGTGATCGCAAATGACAGAAGGGCTGCAGCCCCTCCAGTGCTCAAAGTGTTAAACAGCAATTACAAGGCTAACAATCTTGTGTCACTTGCTCCCCTGGGAGTAAAGACGTTAAAAGGTGGTCTCAGAGAGAGAGAGAGAGAGGGGGGGGGGGGCATATAGAAAAGGAGGTAAGACAAAGGGAGCTAAAAACACGGGGAAGAGGGGGGCCGAGAGAGAGAGACAGTAGGATTTATTCAATCAAGTGCAATAGTGCCGTTCAGGGCAATGGGACTTTCCACGAGGTAGAACTGACATGGTATTCCGCATCATGCTTTGATGGCTCCCGGACTGAGAGTGAGGGGGAGAAAGAGAAAGCGAGGGAGAGGGTGAGGGAGAGAAAGTAAGTAAGTGAGGGAGAGAGAAAAGGAGAGATTGATATAAAATGAGAAAGACAGAGAGACATGGAGGGTTACAATGAAAAAAGTCAGAATCTATGCATATAAACCAATAATATCTGTAATGTAATGTTATATGTAATATGTAATGTGTGACATACATACATACATACATACAGGTCCGGAAATAATTGGACACTGATACAAGTTTTATTATTTCGGCTGTTTACCAAAATAAATTCAAGTTACAATTAAATAATGAATATGGGCTTAAAGTGCAGTCTATCAGCTTTAATTTGAGGGTATTCACATCCAAATTGGTGGAAGGGTTTAGGAATTACATCTCTTGAATATGTAGCCCCCTCTTTTTCAAGGGACCAAAAGTAATTGGACAATTGACTCAAAAGCTGTTTCATGGACAGGTGTGGGCTATTCCTTCGTTATTTCATCATCAATTAAGCAGGTAAAAGGTCTGGAGTTGATTCCAGGTGTGGCATTCGCATTTGGAAGCTGTTGCTGTGAACCCACAACATGCGGTCAAAGGAGCTCTCAATGCAAGTGAAACAGGGCATCCTTAGGCTGCAAAAAAAAGAAAATCCATCAGAGAGATAGCAGGAACATTAGGAGCGGCCAAATCAACAGTTTAGTACATTCTGAGAAAATGTGTGGATACTAGTTGAAGGAGATTTGGACCTTTTTAAACATCTATATCACTCCTGGTTCCATTATGATTCTGGCTGCTGTCGCTTGTGGCGTATGAGAACATTTGTCCTCTCCGGCGGCGGGACTACAGGCGTGTGGGTCATAGTGAGTTAATCTGGAGGTCCCTCCTTTCTATCATCACAGTGTTATTACATCAGGGTCATCATATGCCAAGATACCTTTATGTGAATTTTAATCTCCTTAATCTTGTGTGTATTGTCTACCACACATCTATGTTATTACATTTTATACATCTGCAGCCTGTAACAGACACCGCTAAGTGTCCCGAACAGTTGCATAAATTTGTATTCATGCAACCGCCTCTTTCTTTGTGTTCTTAGATTACCTTTGAGTATGGCCACCTTCAGATTGTTCATTTTATGGCCATAGTCAGAGAAATATTCGCGGACTGTCTCTTGTTCCGCGTGTGATGCTGTGGCGATGCAGGTTCATTCTCTTGTTTAGCCCCTGCCCTGTCTCACCTATGTAGTAGCAGCCCCCTGGGCATTTCATGCACATGATGAGGTACACGACATTGCAGCAGGAACAGGTGAACCTTCCTCTGATTTTGTACTCCAGATTCCTATGTGATATTTGCATTGTGCCAAAGTGTGGAGCATTGCGCAGGTTTTGCATCTTGGGTCCTGGCATGGTCTTGTCCCGCATTTAGTTGTACTGTTGAATACTTTACTCCACACCAGTGTGTGTGTGTGTGTGTGTGTGTATGTGTGTGTGTGTGTGTGTATGTGTAATATATTATTATCCTTATTATTGTACATGGGATTATTTACTTTGCAATGTGTTGCAGGCACCTCTGGAAGTGGAGTTGTTAAATCTTTGTCCTCTTGCTTTGTACACCAACCCCAAAATAAGGGGGTCCTAAAGGCAAAACAATGGCATTTTGGGTGGTGGTGGGAGGGGGGGGGGGCAGGGGGTAGCTTGGAAAGAACCACTGCACAAGCATAAAGTTATGAACCATAGATTCCTTAATTATGATCCTTCCAGTGCTTCTGACAGGCACAAAATATGGCTGCGGAGAAGGAGGCTGCGGATCCTGCACTGTGATGATATCAAGGATTCATCCGGTCTCCAGAAAGATCCTGTATCCTGTTACATTGATTCATCGATACGAGTCACACTGCAGTCACCATCTCCCCCCATGTCATTTATACTAGGGCTCTTCAACTAGTTGGATCAGAATCCGTTTAGAGTAGGCCACACAAGTATAGTAATCAGTAGATAAAGTGTGATGATGGCCCAAGGGGGTACAGGGTACCACTACTTTTTTTATTTTCACACCTACACTCACTACTTTTCTTTTTACAAAAATACAGATCCACTTTTTTTTTTTTTAAGAAAAAGGGGAATTCTTGTTTCTTCTATTTATTACAGCATAAATATTACTTTAATCGGGATTTTTTAAAATAACTTCTAAGCCATTTTGACTACTGATTGCATTAAAAAAGTATGTGAGTTTAAGCAGCACTCCACTTAAATAGATTATGTCAGTAGATAAATAACTGATCTGGTGCACGGAAACAGAGAGGGCCCCCTGGCCCCCTCAGAGCAATAACTTAAAGATATGATAGTTCCCAGCACTCAAAAATGAAAGAAAAAAAACAGTGAACGGCATTAATAAAGAACTAACAATGATGTATTTGAAATAATTAAGGTGTAACAGCCAACCCTATTAAAGACTAGGAGGGAGCCTTACAAGGGAATGTGGGCTATACATAAAGTCACATGTCTGGAGAGAGAGAGGGAGGTGGGGGAAATACGCAGGGAACAACAACCGTGGGGGGAAAAGAAAAGGGGTAAACAAGGAAGGGAGAAAAATGGATAACGTATAACATACGCTCAGGTAAAGGTGATATGATATAGGGGGGGCAACGACCGTTTTGGGGGCAAAAATTCTCCTTCAGGCCCGTTCCCACAAACCGAAATGGTCACAGCTATCCACACTGATGAGCAGCACATCTGGAGGATTTGTTTCGTTTACCTTTTCCTCCCAGGCTCTGTTCAGTTCAGACTTTTCTCAAGAGTATCTGTGTATAATTATGCTATTATTGGAGAGATTATCCTTTCAGCTATGAGGGCATGAGTGTCAATTTAGCTTTAGCTGTGCAATGGTGCATTTTCCAAAGATTTATATTAGTATTCATACTCTTATGCTGGTTTGGGGGATTTTCTCTGGATAGTCTTTATAGTTGTGTGCTTTATTAAGAGCACATTAGCCCTGGTAGCTGAGATAATACCTGTGTCAGGTCACTTTAATATACACTTAGAGATTAGGGATTTGTACGTTTCCCTGACCGAAGCATTTATTCCGGTTTGCATTATTTGACTTCTGTCATTACGTTGATTGTCTGAGAGGTGTTTGGGTGGAGGGATATTATAAAGGGAAGTACCACAGACCATTTCGGTTTGTGGGAACGGGCCTGAAGAATGGGAAATTTTGTCCCCGAAACGGTCGTTGCCCCCCCTATATCATATCACCTTTACCTGAGCGTATGTTATACGTTATCCATTTTTCTCCCTTCCTTGTTTACCCCTTTTCTTTTCCCCCCACGGTTGTTGTTCCCTGCGTATTTCCCCCACCTCCCTCTCTCTCCAGACATGTGACTTTATGTATAGCCCTCATTACCTTTTAAGGCTCCCTCCTAGCCTTTAATAGGGTTGGCTGTTACACCTTAATTATTTCAAATACATCATTGTTAGTCCTTTATTGATGCCTTTGACTTTTTTTTTTTTTCATTTTGAGTGCTGGGAACCATCATATCTTTTATTTTTTACTGATTGTAATGCTGTATTCTGGCTTTATTTTGCTTTTGAATTCTGATAACTTTTAATATTCTTAACCATCAAATGTACTGATAAATATGCATCTACCATTTGATGCATGATTGCTTTCAGTAGGAATAAATCAATTAATTACCATTTGAGTATAGATAGATGATAAATAGCTATAGATACATAGATTATAAATACTGTAAATTAGATATAAGAGATGCTGTAGATTGATATGTAAATGTATATATTATTATTACTATTATGTTGCATACATTTTGCAGCAAGGAATCTTTAATAAATGGCCCTATTTGTTTCATACTGTAGGTTCAGAAGATGCACTTATTAGATAATGCAAATAGTGTGTATATGTTTTCTGTGCAATCCGCATGTAACCTGGAGGGTGTTCAGATAGTTGTTAAGAAGCTTTAACAGCAACTAGACATTACTCAGCCAATGCCTGCCTTCTGCCCATATGCTCTCTGCATGGTGCCGCTGTCACCACCGTGGAGGGTATCGGAAGCACCACCACCAGACTACACCCCGTGCAGGTGAGACAACTGTCCTCAATTATAATGCAAGAGATTGGTAGGTGGTGCACTCCTTGTTTTCAGTGATATTTAGTATTGAGATTACAGGGTGCAGCCATCTGTTATAATCACAATACAGGAAAAATATATCCAGGCATTCCAAAAGATGGTTTTGAAATAAATACCATATTTACCCGATTTATAGGGTGACCCTGAATATAAGGCAACCCCCTAATTTCAGTAGCTGGAAATAAAAAAAAAAGTTTATACACGCACACACACACACTCTGTGTGTCTATCTCTCTGTCTCTCTCTGTGTCTATCTCTCTCGGCTTGAGATTCCTGCCATGAGCAACATGGCTGGTTCAGGCCTCCAAGGCGGAGTTTCCTCAGTTTTACCCTCCTACCTCATACATCCAACTGCTTATTGGCTCACAAAGTGGGCGGGCTTGATTTTATAAGGCGCGTAATGTACTTTTCAACGTAACTTTATTGAAAAAAATGTCGCCTTATGATCGGGCAAAGTCGGTACTTTCTGTTTATTTAATTATGTCGGTGCATACATCCAACCAATGTTTCGGCCCATGTTGGCCTTCAATAGAGTAGCAGACCCTGACCCTAATAAAGGCCAACATGGGCTGAAACGTTGGTTGGGTGTATGCACCGATGTAATTAAATAAACTGCAAGTAGTTTTGAAATAAATATCTTTTGTGATGCCTGGATGTATTTTTCCTGTATTCTCATTTATACGGCAGTCACCCTGACAATGAGGAGAAATAGATCATTATCTTCGAGGTTCCTTGTATATTCCTTTCTTATTCCTCTTGAAGTCCCCAACACAAGTAACTGGAAGGTTGCAAAATTACCTTTATTTTCATCCTAGAAGAGCATAATGTCTCATGTGGCCCATTACACTCACATCACTACTGAATTGCATGTGGCGGCTATGTAAAACTAGTTAATTATCAATGTTCCCATCACAGGAGAGGATAGCGAAAGCACACGGGACTCAGTGTGGGTTCTGCACCCCTGGGATGGTGATGTCCATGTACACATTACTGAGGAACCACCCGGAACCTACCATGGAGCAGATATATGAAGCTCTGGGAGGTATATTCATCATCAAGTGCTGATGAAAGCAGTTTCAGTCATACAGCATAAATAATCTTTAGCAGTCATTTCCATCAGCTGCTACTATTAGTATTTGTTCCCATATTCCAGGATTTAGCATGGAACGTGTGTCACAAACGACACCCATGTGAGCATGTGACCTGCATATTGGACAAGGGTTAATATATAGCTATCCACTTTTTCACCTTCGTAAAGGTCCCTCAAATGAACAATAACTCCCTTTAGTCAGTCCCAATATACCATCTGTCACGAACAGCACACTTGTGAGCATGTGACCTATATATGCAACCAGGGTTAAAACACACGGCTAAACTAATCAACTCACCTTTTACCTCTGCAAGGTACTTCAAATGAGTTAATATTTAGCCCTTACTCAATTGCAATAATATCTGCTTCTACCACCCAAGAAATATGCAAATAAAATATGTATATCTGCCAGGGTCTGAGGTCCCTGTTTATTAAGGAAAAACTTAACACACAAAAATCTATTGTAGCAAAATGTGTCCTGAAAATTTATTTTACTCTATACAAAGCATGCAAACAGTTCATTCATAGCCCAAAGCTCATATTCAAGTTTTGTTTAAATATATATATACATATATATTTAATTTTTTTAATCTCACACACAAAAAGCAGACACCACAATCAACACTGCTGAATACATGAAATCTATAGCCAAAAAAAAATCCCTGTTAAAAATATCCAGGTTTTGGCAGTGCTATGAGAAAAATAGTATAAATACACACAAAGGAAAAAAAACAATAAAAAGCACTCAGATATTTCAAAGAATCAGGCAGATATGTTATAAAGATTATCAAAAAAAATATTTTAATTTAACACATCTACAAAAGACACATACACTTAAAAAAAAATGATGAAATCAACACACTTCTCCTGCACCTCCTAAAATTAAATACGGACTAAACATAAATATACAAAAAGATCAATAAAAATCAGGCACAGTATAGCTAAGAGCACATTGGGGACATAGTACCCAAATAACTCAAGACCGGCCGGTCAGCCAAACATTATACTAATAGTGAAATACCTGAATGATGATTAAATGTATCACAAATGAAAAATACCACTAAATAAGCAGTTGATGAAATAGAATGCACTGACATCGCATGACCATAGGACAAAACAGCATGAGATAAGATTGTACAACCTGAAGGACTACATGTGATGAATATATGAGTTAAATCCACAGGATACGCCTATGCAATGATGAGACTTGATTTAAACATACTGAGAGTACTCCGCAGTTAAACCACAAGAGTCCTACAGGTAACTATTGAAAACCAGTGCAAAAGAAAGCAGTACAGGCATACCCCGCATTAACATACGCAATGGGACCGGAGCATGTATGTAAAGCGAAAATGTACTTAAAGTGAAGCAGTACTTTTTTCCCACTTATAGATGCATGTACTGTACTGCAATCGTCATATACGTGCATAACTGATGTAAATACCGCATTTGTAACAGGCTCTATAGTCTCCCCGCTTGCGCACAGCTTCGTTACAGGTAGGGAGCCGGCATTGCTGTTCAGGACGTGCTGACAGGCGCATGCGTGAACTGCCGTTTGCCTATTGGGCGACATGTACTTACTCGCGAGTGTACTTAAAGTGAGTGTCCTTAAAGCGGGGTATGCCTGTAATACTCAGCTTGATGATATGCCAATAACTGCGCAGTGTCAGAGAGCAAAAACAAAAATGCTCATAATGCAGAGTAGTGGTAAGTCCATATGAGAATCAGTGTCCATAATGAGGAGAAAAAGTTGGCGTGTGGTCTACTCAACGCGTTTCGTCACCAACAGACTTCTTCCCGGAGTGGTGATGAGTTACTGAACAGAAGAGGATTTTAAACCGAAAGACTAATAGCAACGTCATTTGGCGCCAAAAGGTCAAACCGGGCTCTCCCCGGGCTCAAACGGCCCAGCTCCATGTCTGGCAAGAACGAGCACCTACCCCCCACGAGCCGCCGTGACGTGTGTGTGTGTTTGTGTGTGTGTTTGTGTGTGTAATGTATATGTATATATATATGTGTATATATATTGCTTAGATTGCAGAAAGATTATTACAAGAACATACAATTATAATAAATGCAGACCAGTATCTTAAAATAAAAGGATAAAACATAAATAGAAATGCCTATACAGTACATTGTCATAGGTTCTTTTCCAGAGAGGTCACTGGAGATGAAGAGAATTCACGTGCTCTGATTCCAAAACACAATTCTGATTTTCATATTACCTTGGTGAAACTTAGGTACTATTTCTTCCCCATTTAAACAACATAAACACAGCTCTGTCGTACATCAGCCACTGGGTTGATAGTTGTACGACTCAAAAGGAAAATCTCCTCTTCTGACATTTTTAAGTCTGACTGAATATAGAAACACACTCATAACTTAATTTCCCTAATACTTAGACAGACACGACCTTCACGGTTGCGTCCGTGCTCTCCCCATGCACGCCTTACATCTAAAATTTGACAGCCTAACGTCTATTTTCGCAGGAGAAACAATTATCTGTTTTTTGCACCTCTTACTCATGAAGTGTGTGGTATGATTTGATTTGTCTAATCTCAACAGTGACAAACCGTAAGGCCGCGCGTATAGTGCCCACGACCAGCGACGGGACGGGTGACTTCACCCGTCGCCGCTAGCGAAAGTTATATTTTGCTTTGCGGCGGCGTTGCGGGCTTCCGGGCATTTGATTTGTCACATGAGGCGACAGACCTTGAAAAATCAAATATACCCGTCTTCCAAAGTCCGCTCCGTGTATTTGTTTTTGGGCGGCATCGCCGTCGCCCGTCGCGGGCACTATACGCACGGCCTAAGTGGTGACCAGAATGTTACGGTTTTCTTTGAGGCTGACAGCCCAGGATCTGGCTATCATACACAGCATTCTGAACTACACATTTCACTTTTAGTGGGTCATCATTGATAGCCCCCTCCTCCACCCCCTCCCCTCCCCATTAAGCCCTCTTTCTGGATCAGCACAGACACAGGAAGGATCTTGACCTGTCATAAAACAATTATTGTATTTTAATACCATTTCTAACCAACCGTAGCCCATGAAGTACCAGATTGATTAAAATACTTAATATATCGTGCTATTCTCATCAGGGAACTTGTGTCGTTGCACTGGATACAGACCAATAGTGGATGGCTGCAAGACTTTCTGTAAGGTGAGAAAGAAGCTTTGAACGTGGGGAAAGGGGCAGATTCAAGACCATGGGTGGCCAACTCCAGTCCTCAAGGCCCACCAACAGGTCAGGTTTTCAGGATATCCCTGCATTAGCACAGGTGGTTGAATCAGTGGCTCAGTCATAATGATTGACCCACCTGTGCTGAAGCAGGGATATCTTAAAAATCTGACTTGTTGGTGACCGTTGGGGAGTGGAGTTGCCCACCCCTGGTCTAGACTCATCTGTAAAGCCCCCTCTGTTCCCAAGCGTCTATTACCTAATTTTAAGAGAAGCCAAAATAAGATTTTACATAAATTCTCTGTAATGAATTACTAGAAGATTTACAGTGAAGTATCTGATCAGAGAGAAAATGTAAAGACAGTTTAGAGAAAAAAATGTGTCTGATCTATCTGTCCGTCCATCCATCCTTTCTACTGTATCTATTTATCGGCCGTCTGTCATCGGATTATTCATCAATCTAGCTATCTATCCATCTGTCCGTTAGTTCGTCTGCCTGCAGGTTTGTCAATCTAACAAGCAAAGTATAATAATTATTTGACCAGGAATCAGACTGCTGTCAAATTCAAGAGAACTCCCACAACGGCCTGCCATCAAGTTGTCCTCAGGATAATGACGTAAGTACAAAGTTTAAATACTTCAATAATAATAGTAATAACTTGGTTATTTAGTTAAACCCTTTGGCCAAAGCGTCGTAAGCCTGCATACCAAAGCGTCAATGTATAACCAATAATGCAGGTCCTAACACTAAACTGTGAACCCTTCCTGTTACCTCTGCATGAGGGGAAGCAACTGCAATGAGTCTTGTCCCTTCAGCAAAATGCCAGAACCTCCCAAGTTAAAAAGGTGGGGAGGGGCGAGCTCTGGGGGGAGGTGCCACCTACCTCCATTTAACCAGTTGACCAGGGGTGGCCAACTCCAGTCCTCAAGGCCCACCAACAGGTCAGGTTTTCAGGATATCCCTGCATTACCATAGGTGGTTGAATCGGTGGCTCAGTTATAATGATTGAACCACCGGTGCTGAAGCAGGGATATCTTAAAAACCTGACCTGTTGGGGACTGGGGTTGCCCACCCCTGGTCTAGACATCTGTAAAGCCCCCACTGCTCTCAAGCGTCTATTACCCAATTTTAAGAGAAGCCAAAATATTATTTTACATCAATTCTCTGTAATGAATTACTAGAAGATTTACAGTGAAGTATCTGATCAGAGAGAAAATGTAAAGACAGTTTAGAGAAAAAAATGTGTCTGATCTATCTGTCCGTCCATCCATCCTATCTACTGTATCTATTTATCGGCCGTCTGTCATCGGATTATCCATCAATCTAGCTATCTATCCATCTGTCCTTTAGTTCGTCTGCCTGCAGGTTTGTCTATCTAACAAGCAAAGTATAATAATTATTTGACCAGGAAACAGACTGCTGTCAAGTTCAAGAGAACTCCCACAACGGCCTGCCATCAAGTTGTCCTCAGGATAATGACGTAAGTTATCCTCGTGTTAATATATATCACCTGCAGAATAGCAGATACCCGTGGAGTCCGAATGAATCACATGTATTCTGAGACAGTGACAATCAGAAACAGCTTTCTGCTGATCAGTGAATTATATTTTCCATCATGGATAAATCACTGCAGAGTAAAGTGCAGAATTTTAAATTATGTTACTTTTAGCAACAAATCTCTTTGGGGTTAGGAAGACATGTAACACATTGTTTTGGCAGTCTGTGGGTTGCTTGTATAAGCTGTATAACTTTTTTCTGTCTGTTGCATCTCTTGTTTTTTAGATCTCAACTTCGCTGTTTAACGAGGAAGAGTTTTTGCCCTTGGATCCATCACAGGAATTAATATTTCCTCCTGAACTAATTGTAAGTTATTATTCACAGACAGCGAGCTCATTAGGATCGTTAGCTTCTATCAGTTCATACAAAGAGGTAAATACATCTTTCAGAAATATCAAGGTAGAAATGTGCACTCTAAGGCCTGGGACATAGTGGTTGTATCCGGTGCTTTCCCTGGCTTTACACAGAGCGCCATCCGTGGGCGTGTCGGGGGCGGGTCTGGGGGCGGGATAATGTGACGTCACGGAGCTGGTTCGCCCTCATTGGGCGAACCGCTCACGTGACCGGCCCTGCGCTCCGGCGAGCGCCAAATCTGAAGACTCGGTGAGACAAACACACTTCCACAAGCGTGCGGACGCGTGCGCGAGCCCCTGCTAAAGCCGCTCTCATTGCGGCTGCAGGGGCTCAGTGCCGAGCAGCAGTGCGCCTCAGCACGGTTATGCGCTGACCATGCCCGAGGCCTTAGGCTGCGCTTATAGTGCCGGCGACGCGACTGGGTCGTCAATGCAAAACAAATGTATTGTCGCCGTCGCACGCGACGGAGCGACAGTGCTACCACAAATCTGGTAGTCACTGATATTTGATTTTTTTTCGGCGACGGCCTCCCCTTGCGGCCAATTGGGAGCTTCTCCGTGCCCCTGTCCACTATTTTTATGACGTCGCTTTGCAGCCAGCGGCGTCGCTTTTAACTTAATTACAACTATCGCAATGGCGACGGGTGACTTCATCGGTTGCCGTTGCCGGTTGTATAAGCGCGGCCTTACACTCATATGCTAAGGAATCAATGTTAAAAGTCACCTTATCTTTTCATTATATGGAGCCTATTCTAGTAGCTCCAAAGTGTGTCAATCCATTTCTAAAGAGCCCTTTCTGATTGGATGGGCATGCCTTGCTATTCTCTAAGGCCTCGGATATAGTAGGCGTGATGGGGAGGCGTGGCCGTGATGTCACGAGGCTGGTTCGCCCTCATTGGCTGAACCGCCCACATGACCCGGCCATTGTGCGACAAAAACAACAAATTTTGTCTCGCGAAAAATCTGCCGTGCCATCGCGCGCTCTATGGCCTGCCTCATTGAGGTGCGGCCTTTTGTTCGCCCCGCGCGGTTGCGCACAATATGGATACCGCCGTAGTCCTTCTCACATGTCACATCCGTGTCTATCAAAGCCTTTTTTAGAAGCGGTTTCACGCCAGCCCTGCCAATCTGATTGGTTGGCCAAGAAAGCCTCGTTCCCGCAACCGCAATTCTCGTAGCTCCGTTACGCCAACCGCTTCTAAAAAGTAGAATTTGTTTTCACGCCACCTCAAGGGTGACGAGATTGGTATTGCAGGTTACACCCAGAGCCTGAAATATGGGTTTGGCTGAGAGAGCAAAACCCCCAAGTCAGCCTGGGGATGGAGTTAGCACCACCTCAGGTCATTCCACTTCCAAAGCAACAACCCGGGCGTTTTGGCTGTTAAGCCGTGCGGGTGGTCACTTTTTATAGACATGCTTTAGAAGATGTGATGTGACTTCTGAACTTACCAAACTGTGCAGTGTGTCAATGACACCCTCGGAGCTACGAGAATAGGCCCCAATGCCTTATTAATGGGCCAGTCCCTCCTAGGGTCAAATTGTATAATTGGCAGGGACATGTTTAAGAGGTTATATATTTTTTAACCAAAATCACCTGTTGAAGTTAACTTATGAATATGATGAGCTGAGACTTGGGAGAGGTATCAGTTTTGTCTGGTGTCACTGTGTGTGTGTTCATGAAGAGTTTTCACAGGCAACGCCCCCTTTCATGCCCAACTCTTATCTTTATTGGCTTTCTGACAGGATAAGATGATAAACCAAAAAAACTTGACGGACAAACACCTCCCCTATTTAGAGACCCCGAAGAAAAGAGATTAGTGTTTGATTTCAAAAGAAACAAAGGGCACCATTGCTTTGCTATTTAGCATGGTTACATTAGTTTAAGGAAGTGATTTTGATTGCTATATCTTTTACAAAATGTTGGAGCTTTTTGTCAGGTAACAGGGATTTCATCTTTAACCACTTTACTGCTTCTGGCATCGGAGGGACTACTGGAAGGGTGACATTTTCATTAATATATCAAATATTCATATAAATGTCATGTATTTTTGTTCTTAGTTGATGGCTGAGCACCCGAAATGTAGCACATTGGTGTTTCATGGGGAAAAAATGAAGTGGATTACTCCTTTCAGTCTAGATGAACTTCTGGAGTTGAAAGTCCAATACCCCAAGGCCCCTCTTGTGGTGGGGAATACTAACATCGGTAAGTAGAGAACTCAAGTACAGCTGATAAATGGTATGTATATATTACTGCCAGCCTCCACCAGGAGATTTTCTCTTCTCTCTCTTCTCTCAAGGAAAATAAGAAAACAGAGTAGCGCCCCTAATATGTATTGAATGTTTGTCATTATTTATATAGCGCCATTAATGTACATAGCGCTTCACAGCAGTAATACACGTGACAATCATACAAATAACAAATAATAGAAATAACAGATCATGGGAATAAGTGCTTCAGACATAAAAGTAACATTTAGGAAGAGGAGTCCCTGTTCCGAAGAGCTTACAATCGCATACTCCCACCTGTCTCCCCTACAATCTATCCTAAACGCTACTGCCAGAATCACTCTACTCTTTCCTAAATCTGTCTCTGCGTCTCCCCTACTGAAATCCCTCTCCTGGCTCCCTATCAAATCCCGCATCTCACACTCCATTCTTCTCCTCACTTTTAAAGCTTTACACTCCTCTGCCCCTCCCTATATCTCTGCTGTAATTTCTCGCTATGCACCATCCCGACTCTTGCGTTCCGCTCAAGGATGTCGTCTCTCTACCCCCTTTGTATCTCTCTCCCACTTAAACCTTTCTCACTGACTGCCCCGCACCTCTGGAATGCCCTTCCCCTCAATACCTGACTAGCACCCTCTCTATCCACCTTTAAGACCCACCTTAAGACACGCTTGCTTAAAGAGGCATATGAGTAGCTCTGTGGATAATACTGGACACATGATACATAAAGCTTGGCCCCCTGCAGATGCACTAACCAGAATTCCCTCCTACTGTCTCTACCCGTTCTCCCTATCTACCAATTAGATTGTAAGCTCCTCGGAGCAGGGACTCCTCTTCCTTAATGTTATTTCTATGTCTGAAGCACTTATTCTCATGACCTGTTATTTATATGAAGCGCTATGTATATTAATGGCTCTATATAAATAAAGACAAAAAATACTGTGTGTGTGCATGTGTATGTATATATGTATATATATATATATATATATATATATATATATATATATATATATATAATCCAATGCCATACGATAACGGTTGCAACACGACATCAAGTGACAGCACGCAGGTAAGTAGATCATACATTTTCTATATTTGATAGAAGACACAAAAAACGAAGTTTCGGTCCCCCAGTGGGACCTTTCTCACCACCTTAAGAAAGGTCCCACTGGGGGACTGAAACGTCGTTTTTTGTGTCTTCTATAAAATATAGAAAATGTATGATCTACTTACCTGCGTGCTGTCCCTTGATGTTGTGTTGCAAAACCAGTAGTGTGTGTGTGTGTGTGTGTGTGTGTGTGTGTGTGTGTGTGTGTGTGTGTGTGTGTGTGTGTGTGTGTGTGTGTGTGTGTGTGTGTGTGTGTGTGTGTGTGTGTGTGTGTGTGTGTGTGTGTGTGTGATATGTGTTCTTCAGTATTAGGTGATACCTTTATTATTTGGACTAACAATTTATGTCATAGGACAAGCTTTTGAGAGTTTTCCTCTCTTCCTCAGGTCAGCAATACTGGTTTACAAAGGTTTCTATGACTTAGACAGGGATTGGAAAAGAAAAAAAAGGGAAGAATGTAGAACAGAGAGATGTATATGAGGTGGGGAGGTGGGGTGGGGAAGGCAGTGGAAGGGTGTTAATATATATATATATATATATATATATATATATATATATATATATATATAATATAATATATATATTATTAAAAAAAATATATATATATATACACACACACACACACACACACACACACACACACACACATACATATACACACACACACACACATACATATACACACGTGTGAAGGGATTGTGGCACACACTTAAATTGTATAGACCAGAGTACTGGAATAAATTGTATAGACCAGAGTACTGGAAAGGGTGCTGCTATCGGAATACTTATAAGGTATTGTACAAAAATAACAAAGGGATAGGCACACTAAAAATGTATTTTATTGACCCAACATTTCGGCTACTATCAGGAGCGCTTGATAAAGGCACTGTACCACTGTGAACTGTGGAAGATTTTTGTCTCTTTTACTCATTATGAATTATTTGTGTACCCAATGTTTTAATACATTTATCCATTTACCACTGAATAGAGCATTCTGATTGCTGTGGGCAAAGAATTGCAATTTACAATTTGCTAGAGTTATTATTTCAGTGATTCCCTCAACAGGGGATTTGGGAACCCCTAGTGGCTCGTAAGGTGTCTCCAAGGGGTTTGCCCCCAAAAATATGTAACGATGAATAGCCGGCCGTGTAGTGGGTTCGTGAGCCCGTGTGGAGACTGCGCACCACACTGCACCTTAGTATGGGTGCTATAGCTGTCAAAAATAGCAGGGGCTTCCAAAGTCGCTCCCCACAATGCTTTGCATCCAGAGCGGCAAGATATTTTGTGGGAGGTGACTTTGGAAGTTGCCGCAATGATTGACAGCTATGCCACCGATGCTGTCTGTACACACAGAGGTGCATTTAGAGCCTTATTAAGGGTGTGTTCCCGCAAATAGCTCAGGACAGTAAAACAGATTTCTTACCAATAGTGTGATTAAGCAATAAGATTTATTAATTAGCCATTCGCAGAACACATGTTTTCTAGCAGGGGGTGCACAAAGTGAAATAGGTGGGGAACCATTGATTTAATGACAAATCGTAACAAATATCTAATATTATTTATAACCCTTCAGGTCCTGAAATGAAATTACAAGGTGTTCTTCACCCAGTTATCATCTCTGTTGGGAGGATTGAGGATCTTAATGTCGTGAAGTACACAAAGGATGGTAAGTGTGCTTAATATGTGTGTGTGTGTGTTTTTGTTTGTATATATGTGTGTGCCTTTGATGTGGGTGAACTCAATTCCAATCAGTTCTCCTTTTGCAAGTCACTTGTCCCTCTGTGTCTGACACATCAAGCCTAGAATGCAAGCTCTTTGGGACAAGTATTTAGGGGCTTATTCTATATTTGCCCGAAGCTGCAGATTAAACCGTTTTCAGCTGAAAATTCCCATGGAAGTCCAATTATAGAGAATAAGCCCCTATTGTGCCTGCATGCACTGTTAGCTCTACAGTATATTAAAAATATATCATATTATTAGGGAATCCCCATGTGTGCTATGAGAGATTGGTTGCCATGTACTGCAGGGATCAATATCCATGCATATTTCTCCTACGCTTTAGGTATATCAGTAGGAGCTGCCTGCAGCCTGTCCCTGCTGAAAGACACACTAAATGAAACCATCTCTCAGCTCCCAGAGGAGAAGACAAAAACTTTCCGAGCTCTTCTGCAGCAGCTAAGAACTCTGGCAGGAAAGCAGATAAGGAATGTGGCTGTATGTTATCAGTTTGCATCTGTTAATGCTACAGAGTTACAGTGCACTCATTGAGATTTGTCCTTTTTCAGCCACGTAAAATGTTGTGGCCTCGTCAGAGTTCGCATGTGATACACCAAGCCTTCAATCCAGACCCTGATATAGGGCTGTTGTCCTTTAGCACAGGGGCGCGCAAACTTTTTTTTGTCTCCCCTGCCTGCTCCTCCCCGTTCTGAGCCCCCCTCCTTTGACGCCGCGGGGTTACGTGACTTCACGTCACGTGACTCCCAGCGTCATTTGACACGTGTGATGTCACGTCACATGATCCGCCGCATTGCCATGGACACGAGTGACGCTGGCAGAGTCCACGTAAGTTTTAGAGCTGCAGGGGCCTCACGCGATCCCCTGGCATGTAATTGAAATGCCTCAGGGAAGAGCGCGGGGCCTCTGCAACCGCCCGCGCCCCCCCAGACAAATCTAGCGTTCCCCACTTTGCGCACCGCTGCTCTAGTAAATGTTTTTCTATTTCACGGTTTCAAATGCCTCAAAAAGGCTCGGTAGAACTGCGCATTCTCTGCATAAATGTGTGATTTTACAAAATCTTTGCTATTTTCAAACAATTTGCGACTGGTGAAATTTACAGAAAATATGGATTTTTGTGGTGTGCAAATTTCTAGTTAACAGATGTAATATTAAAAAAGGACTTTTTTTTAATAAGGCAAAGCGTATGTGGACCAATGTATTTTTAAAATAAGCTTTAATATATATGTATATACATATTTATATACATATACATATATATATATACAGTGGTCGACAAATCACCAAAAAATCTACTCGCTGAACAAAAAAATCTACTCGCCACCTAGTACCACACGTGTGCTGCTTGGGTCAATAGGAGCCCGCCACGATGTTAAATCCACTCGCCTGGGGCGTGCAAATGTATAGGTTTGTTGAACACTGTATATATATATATATATATATATATCACAAGGTTTTGATTAGGAAAATGCATTTGTCAGTTTGGGAAAATCTAACAACATATGTCTTTGTTTCAGTCCTTGGGCGGGCACATAATTAGCAGGAACTCGAACTCTGACTTGAATCCAATATTGGCGCTCAGCAACTCCACTCTCAACCTGCGGTCAAAAGGTAATCCGCAGCAGTCATTTGCACTTTGCCTAACTACAGATCTACCAAGAAATTAGATGTTAAATCTCCAGCTATCCTGTGGCTAATAGTAATAATGTATTTGTTTTTTTTTTACATAGCGCTAACTAGGGGCGCAGTTAGAAAATCTGATTGGAGGATGTAGTCGCGACATGATGACATAGCGACGTCATGTGGTGACGCGCTGCGATGACAACACACCAGCACGTGACGCCCTGCTGTCTCGCATGGCAATCCGTTTCATTGCTGTGGGGAAGAGCGCAGGGCCTCTGTAAGAACGACAGCAATTGTTGCGGGGTGCAAAGGCACCCTTTCGTCCTCCCTAGATGCGCTACTGGTGCCAACAGTGTGCACAGCGCTCCACATAGTACTAAGCATTGCAAATTGAATGCGCGCCTGTAGCTGCAGCAATTTGTGGCCGAGCGGTAGACATGACCGGGAGGTGTGTCGGAGGCGTGGGTTCGCCCTCATTGGATGAACTACTCACGTGACTCGGCCATCGCGCGTGTGGCCGCGCGCTCTATGGCCTGCCTTATAGAGGCACGGTGTACTAAGGTTTAAACTCTTATTTCATCTAAACAAAACATCAGTAAGCTCTTGCTGCCAGAGGGGTCTATAAATGCTGGGCCCCTTGGGAAGGGAAGAGTATTAAAGGGGCTGTTTCACCTGCATGTTTATTTTATTTCTTTTTTAGATTTCTTCACAATACTGTACATTAGGAAGTCTGTTTTGTCCCTTCTCTAGTTCGTCCCTGCTCACTGATTTTTTTATTTTTAAACAGTGTATTTTATTCCTAAAAAAAAAATAAGTCCCCGATCTAAATTGATATGGCCGCAGATCCCTTTTTCAATTAGTGATATTAGTAGATCCTTCGTAGTCTGCAGGGAAAACAGCTCTGTGCTGCCTGGTGGAGTGAAGCAAGTGACTAAACAGCAGGAGTTAAAACAGCCATGTGAATACTCTCCTGCAGGCTTTGGGTGAGAAATGTACCCTTAAAGCAGCAATAATACATCTTCCCCCCCCCCTTTTTTTTTTTCTTATTTGTAAAGCATGTGACAATGTATAATTTTGCATTTTTACCTAAGCTGGCAATTGTTTGGTGCTCCTGTTATAACTCTGTAAAAATCCTTAATGTGTGCCTAACATAATAGTTGCCTTTCCGTTTCAATCAATCCTTCAGTCAGTGTAACTCAGCAACAACAATGTATCCTGATATTACTAGGGTAACATTGACTATTGTTACAGTTTGCAGCTCAAACATTGACAACAAATTATCCCAAACAGGAAAGTGTTGCAAAGATCTTGCACTGCTTGTGAGGTGGGTTAAATCATGCTATAGAAATGCTCAGTATATTAGTATATTAAAACTCAGTATATTAAAACTAATTAAAAATGGCATTAAGAGTTTAATTAAAAAAAATATTTTTAAACAGCCACTATTATCTAATACTACAAAACTGATTTATTAAAAAAAAAAAAAAAAAACATATAAGATTTCACATGTTTTGCTGCTGTAAGGATGACACAAGGTGACTATTATGTCTCCCACAGGAGGAAAGCGTCAGATTCCTTGCAATGAGGCCTTCTTTGAATGCATAGAGAAGTCGGCCTGTCTCCTGCCAGAGGAGGTGCTGCTGTCTGTGCTCATCCCTTATTCACAGAAGGTGTGCGTTTTACTCTGTAGTGACACTATTCGAACCCTTCTGCACCTCTCGCCTTTGTTGCCCTGTTTGCCGTGACTTTGCCCACGTTTTAGGAAATGTGAATCAGCGGGGGAGGTTTTCTCGAAATAATAAAAGGTTTAAGTTAATCTTCTTAACCCTTTTGCTGCCAGAGGGGGGGGGCGGGCTTCAGCCAGCATGATGGTGGTGCCATTGGTGCGATTGCATCGGGTCCCGCGCTTACAGAGGCCCCACGCTCTTCTCCGGCCAAACTTTCTTAATCACAACATTTAACCTATGATTACTGGAGTTGGGCCAAGGGGGCCCCTGTAAGTGCCGGCATCTACGGGTACCACGCGGTGACTCGTCGCCTTGATGACGTAACGTCACATGATGTTATCACATGACATGACTGCGGGCAAGAGGCCCCGCGCATCATGTGAAATCGCATGGCAGCAGGGGAGGTGCCGGCTCCGGAGGTGGTAAGAGGCCCCGCGCATCGTGTGAAATCGCATGGCAGCAGGGGAGGTGCCGGCTCCGGAGGTGGTAAGAGGCCCCGCGCGCACACCGGGCCCTGCCATATTCACAGCCAGCCCTGGGCACAACGCATTGCAAACCAATGCAAGCCCCCTCAACAGGTCAGGTTTTCAGGATATCCCTGCTTCAGCACAGGTGACTCAATCAGTCCCTGCTTCAGCACAGGTGGCTCAATCAGAGGGCCAGTCTTCAACTGAGCCTCTGATTGAGCCACCTGTGCTGAAGTTGGGATATCCTGAAAACCTGACTTGTTAGGGAGGCTTGAGGACTGGAGTTGAGCACCCCTGCTTTAAAAGAATTGTACGCTCTTGCAAAACCCACAGTGCCACTACTTTTTAATGGCTCCCACTAACGATGGATTGAACGTAACCACACAAATCCAAGGCAAACTGACTGATGGGCAGTGGTGTTTTGTTGTACTTTAGGAATTCCGTTTTTCTGTGTTTATATTTTTTCATAAAGTCTGTGTTTATTTTGGGGAGATTTTCGGTGTTTTCATTTTATTTAAAAAAAATCAGTGTTCATCAGTGTTGACAATTAAAGAGAAAAAATTGACGCATTTCAATTTGGTGTTTATTGGTGCACTTTTTGTTTAGCTCCCATACTCCCCTGTGGTGCCTGCGCTCCTACAAGCGGTGGCATTTAATAGGACAGGATGCTTAATTTCCTGGCTTTATCGGTTTTAACCGAAAGTGCAAGATAAGTCAGTATTTTTTGTGTTTTTCGGTTAAAACCTAAAACCATAATCTCTAGTTATGATACAGTACTTTTTAGGGCAGGGGTGGGCAACTCCAGCCCTTAAGATCCCCGCAACAGGACAGGTTTTCAGGATATCCCTGCTTCAGCACAGGTGGTTCAATTAATGGCTCAGTCGAAGAAGCAGGGTATCCTGAAAACCTGACCTGTTGGTGGCCCTTGAGGACTGGAGTTGCCCCCCCCCCCTGTTTTAGGGGAACAAGATGAGTTCTTCATAAGTGGAATTAGAGTGTAGAGAGATTTCAAGAGCTTACGAGTCTCTTCTTTATGTGGAGTGCCAATTTTGTATGGTTGAGAAGATTCTGCATTGTGAAAACAGCACTCTTATGAAATTGCACTAAATCACAAAAGCATATGCTTCATTTAACCCCTTCAGGGCACTTTCACATATTTCACCAAGCTTAGTCCACAGGACAATTATAAATGACATATATTCTGTGTAGGTACCTGCTAAACAGAGATTACCTTGACGAGGTTGGCTTGAATCCTGTTTTGATCAAAAGACGCGACCAGATGACTACTTTTGTTACACATATTTAGGTTCTAAATGTAAACATGTCACTAGGAGTGTATATTGTAGCCCAAATTGGTCGGAGCGCAGGACCTGTTCTTTTGTTTTCCATAAAAGGCCAATCCTGTTACCCGCAGCACACTTGATAAAGGGAGGTGCGCAGGTAATAATATGTGCAGTCTTCCCCATTGTGAAAAGTGTAAATGGTGCCTTCTTCCTGCAGTGGGAGTTTGTGTCGGCCTTTAGACAAGCGCAGAGGAAGGTTAATGCGGCCGCTATAGTGGTGGCTGGAATGAGAGTCCTTTTCCAAGGAGGCACAGACATTATCAAGGACTTTACCATTTTCTTTGGGGGCACTGGGAAAAACACAGTTTGTGCAAAGAAAGCAAGGCAAGAGCTCACCGGAAGGTAGGTAACACTATTAATGTCATCATTAATGGCGCTTGGACTTTAAGTGTGCAGATAAACTGGCACTGCACTTTTTTTTTGTTGCTTTTTTTTGTTTAATCAACAAATAGAGCAGCAAAACCAACTGTTTTCAGGATCTTTGAATTTATGCTGAATTTGATATCTTCTTCCATTTGTGAATTTCCACAAGTTGCCTAATTTAATGCTTTACATCCCATCCATTTGTACTTTTATTGTCAAGCAAAAAAAACACAAATCAAAGAGAAACTATCTCTTGTTTGATCTGTGCTTTTTAGCATGTGCATAACATGTGTGTCGCTTGCTTTGTGAGGCACTGGGATGAGGAGATGCTGAGTGAAGCCTGCAGACTGGTCCTGGATGAAGTTTCTCTACCGGCCTCTGCTCCAGGTGGAATGGTTGACTACAGAAGAACTCTGACCATCAGCTTCCTCTTCAAATTCTACCGGCAGGTCTTACAGGGGCTGAAGCTTGGGGTAGGTTCATTTTAACGTAATGGAACACAAAAAACATAAAGATCTCTGGGATGCCCAACCAAACTGTAACTGCCAGCCATCCACTCTACATGTCTATAAAACACAACTAAAATCCCACTTCCTGCAGCCTTTCAATAGATCTACCACCCACCTTCTCCTATCTGTTTTCATATGTTGCACCTTCCCCCATCTTCTCGTATTGACACGTATTAACGTACACAACAAGGTGAGCACCTTGTTTATATAAATATATGTATCCGCTTGTAACGGAGTGCTCACCACAAACAAGGCGTGATCGTGAGGCGGAGGTGGGGATTGTATATAACACCAACCCACAGCCGCTTGGGCGCGCCTGGAGTGTAGATTGGTCGAGGTAGCCGGGTCAGGGTTGGAGAGGTATGGATAGTCAGAGAAACTTGCCGAGGTCAAGGTAGGAGAGGTGCGGATCGTCGTTGGAAGCCGGGAAGTATGGAAGAGCGGAGTCCAGAAGAATAGCTGAGGTCAGAATCAGATGAACTAGGAACCGAAAAGCAAGACAAAACTGTGGAGGCAATGGTAGCAGTGAACACTTCACACATAGGAAGGTTTATGCTCAGCCGATTTGCCAGTGGGCCGGCTGAGCAAATATAGGAGAGAAAAACCAATGAGGAACAGGCTGCAAGAGGCGCGTCAGTAAGACTGACCATGATAGGGTGCAGGAGACAGGTGTGGGGAGGATCCCAGAAGCAGAAAGATGACGCAGCCCGCGTGCTGACTGCGTGCGCGCTGCGCACCAATGACGTTGCCACGTGGGTGGGTGACCTGATCATGGGTTGAGGTAGGTGACGAGTGTGCCGAGCGCATCACGGATCCTGACACCGCTACAGTATAACTGTTACTAGCTAGGATCACTAAGGGAGTTTTTGCCATTCCATGACTTGGCTCTGGTATTAGATCGAACCACCATGGACTCATCTAATCCCTATTACTGACTTTACTAAAATATCAGCTGTTTTTGGGCACGTGTGTGACATATTGATTAGGCACAAGTGGCTAACTTTCTCCTTGATTTCTAGGAGCTGTATCCTACTAGATCAAGCATGTCAAACTCAAAGGCTAACACAGGCCAAATAAACAAGGTTTAAGTTTAGGTGGGCCTCAAAAAAACAAAAACTTCAATTTTCATAGAAACGTAGGTTTATTTCGAAAAGTACAGTATAAAAAAAATAATAACAAGAACAACGATAAAATTAATGTTTTCTTCCTGACACTTGGCATCTCTGACTCTCTCTCTCTCTGACTCTCTGACTCTCTCCCTCTCTCTCTCTGACTCTCTCCCTCTCTCTCTGACTCTCCCTCTCTCTCTGACTCTCTCTCTCTCTCAGACACTCTCTCTCTCAGACACACTCTCTCTCTCAGACACACTCTCTCTCAGACACACTCTTTCTCTCAGACACACTCTCTCTCTCAGAAACACTCTCTCTCAGACACACTCTCTCTCAGACACACTCTCTCAGACACACTCTCTCTCAGACACACTCTCTCTGACGCTGTCTCTCTCAGACTCTCTCTCTCACAGACACTTTCTCTCTCACACAGACACTCTCTCTCACAGACACTCTCACAGGCACTCACTCTCTCTCACAGGCACTCACTCTCTCTCACAGGCACTCACTCTCTCTCACAGACACACACTCTCTCTCACAGACACACACTCTCTCTCACAGACACACACTCTCTCTCACAGACACACACTCTCTCTCACAGACACACACTCTCTCCCACAGACACACACTCTCTCTCACAGACACACACTCTCTCACATACACACACTCTCTCTCACAGACACACACTCTCTCTCTCTCTCACAGACACACACTCTCTCTCTCACAGACACACACACTTTCTCTCACAGACACACACACTTTCTCTCAGACACACACACTTTCTCTCACAGACACACACTCTCTCTCACAGACACACACAATCTCTCACAGACACACACAATCTCTCTCACAGACACACACACTCTCTCTCACAGACACACACACTCTCTCTCACAGACACACACACTCTCTCTCTCACAGACACACACACTCTCTCTCTCACAGACACACACACTCTCTCTCTCACAGACACACACACTCTCTCTCTCACAGACACACACACTCTCTCTCACAGACACACACACTCTCACAGACACACACAATCTCTCTCACAGACACACACTCTCTCTCACAGACACACACTCTCTCTCACAGACACACACTCTCTCTCACATACACACACTCTCTCTCACAGACACACACTCTCTCTCTCACAGACACACACACTTTCTCTCACAGACACACACACTTTCTCTCAGACACACACACTTTCTCTCACAGACACACACTCTCTCTCACAGACACACACAATCTCTCTCACAGACACACACACTCTCTCTCACAGACACACACACTCTCTCTCACAGACACACACTCTCTCTCTCACAGACACACACACTCTCTCTCTCACAGACACACACACTCTCTCTCTCACAGACACACACACTCTCTCTCTCACAGACACACACACTCTCTCTCACAGACA
The DNA here is from genome assembly GCF_040206685.1 of Ascaphus truei. Taxonomy (NCBI): domain Eukaryota; kingdom Metazoa; phylum Chordata; class Amphibia; order Anura; family Ascaphidae; genus Ascaphus; species Ascaphus truei. The sequence goes on along the minus strand of NC_134489.1, from coordinate 61,368,721 downwards.
CACACACTCTCACAGACACACACACTCTCTCTCACAGACACACACACAGATACACACACACACACAGATACACACACACACAGATACACACACACACAGATACACACACACACAGGTACACACACACACACACACACAGAGATACACACACACACACACAGAGATACACACACACACACACAGAGATACACACACACACACAGATACACACACACCACACAGATACACACACACACACACAGATACACACACACACACACACAGATACACAGATACACAAACACACACAGATACACACACACACACAGATACACACACACAGGAGAGCAGAGGCAGCGACGGATGTGAGTGACTGGGGGGAGGGGAGGAAAGGCATGCGATCCGTGCAGGACAGGCAAATGTACAACTAACTCCCCCCCCAGCACCCCCTACCTTCTCCTATCACCCGGGGCAGAAGGGGACGGGGCCCCGCGCAGCCACCAGCAGACAGAGGAGCCAGGAGCGGGAAGGCAGACACACACACACTCACCGTGTGCTCTGCACAAAGCGGAAGCCCCGCCCCCGGCTTCCTCTCTGCCTGCAGCCAATCCCCTGCGGCCCGGCCGGCATGAAGGAGGGATAATGGGGAGGGATAATGGGGAGGGATAGTGGGGAGGGATAATCGCAGCGCCACTCTAGGCAAGCCACGGCGCACAGATTGGGAACCACTGGGCTGGGCCGCAAATATGTTCGTTGTGGGCCACATGCGGCCCACGGGCCCCGAGTTTGACATGCTTGTACTAGACTGATATTATTTACTACACTGTAGCAATATCTATTTACATTGGTAGCTTTTCTAGCCTTGGGGGAGAAGGATTTTCTCACCAGTATTTACATTTTGTTACACTGTATTATATGTGCACTTTCCATGTAGTTATTATTCATTTTTATTTTCTGTTGATTTTTTTTAACTTAAAAAACTATTTTTTTTATCCTTGACCTTCATCAACACTGGTTGTTGACTATATATTCTACATAGAACCTACATTTCCCATTACCATATATTCACTACTGCACTCAAGCAGCATACGGCATATAGTGGTTACTGTATCCACTCTTTCCACGACCCAACATCTAGTACCCACTCCTCTCGGAACTCAATCATTCATACTCTTAGGTCAGAGAGCATGCTACCTGGGGTCCTTTAAACACCTTGGCTATAGGGTGCTTACCTTGTTCAATACGCCTCATTCACCCCTTTTACTCTGTCCTTGATTACATGTACTTGCACGCTTATACAATTTGCACATGATTTCCTATTGAACCTGTGTGTCTTCCTTTACACTGCTTAGATTGTAAGCTCTTCAGGGCAGACACGCCCTCTCAAACTGTTTCAACTTGTCTACCTAGAACTCACTGTTGCACTGGCCTTGTATTGCCCTGTTCAAGCTATGTGTATTGTATTGTGTACAGAGCTGAGTACATGTACTGTACAGGAAGAAAGAATAATAATGATAATAATACTGCATTGTAATGCATTATTGATCTACATACTGTACAGTGCTTTGTACACTGCCAGCGCTTTATAAAAGCCAAAACGCAGCTATAAATTCTGTAGTACAAAATTCCTGATAAATGTCAGTTCACCTCATTTTCTTTCCAATCCCCTGTGCAGGAATGTTGCAATGCCCTGGAGATATCGGATAGGTCCAGACATGATAATAAAGATATCCAGACCAGCATGCCAAAGAACATACAAAAGTATCCGGTCAGTAAAACGTTTCTATAAATGAGACTGATACTCCCAGCTTAATTCATGCTCTCCAATCCCTTATTGACATTTATAGATGTTACTATCTAAACCTGGTCTCTAGTTTTCTGTAGACAGACATATATCTACTGGCCAGCAGGGTATTATTTATTTTTATTGAAGTATTTAAACTTTATACTTATTACCATATATGTTTTGTCAATTTGATGTAGCATTGGGCTCCCCTGTCTTTTGTTGTATACATTTGCCACGCTCAGTAGCACTCATTTTGGCATAAATATATATTCATGATGTGGTGGGTGTAGGAGTTTGAGCTAGCTGGGAATGTGTGTGTGTGTTAATCAATTTCTGACTGGTAACAGTTAAATGGAGGAAGGTGGCACCTCCACCCAGAGCTCACCCCTCCCCACCTTTTTAACTGGGGAGGTTCTGGCATTTTGCTGAAAGGACAAGACTCACTGTAGTTGCTTCCCCTCATACAGAGGTAACAGGAAGGGTTCACAGTTTAGTGTTAGGACCTGCGTTTGTGGTTATACCTTGACGTTTGGTATGCATGCATACGACGCTTTGGCCAAAGGGTTTAACTAAATAACCAAGTAATTACTATTATTATTGAAGTATTTAAACTTTATACTTATTACCATATATGTTTTTTCAATTTGATGTAGCATTGGGCTCCTCTGTCTTTTGTTGTATATATTATTTATTTATAACATGTTTTACCAGTAAATAATACATTGAGTTACCTCTCGTTATCAAGTACGGTATGTCCTGGGCACCGAGTTATGATAATACATGGTTGCATTAAATGAACAGTGGTAATACATTCAATTTACAGACCTTGTATGGATAGTTACATAATATATGCTTATGGGCATATGTAACAGTTACAGACAAGATTACAACTGTGTTAGAAGAGGTAGGATAGGCCTGCAATGTGTTGTATTAGAAGCCCTGCCCCAAGGAGCTTACAATCTATAAGGAAGGGTAAGTTAAAACATAGGGTACTTGGGGATGAGAAGGTTGGTGTGTTTCGGATTGTAACACAGCAGCTGTAACATTAACAAACATCAGTGAAGAGAAGCAAATGGCTTACACCCTTTGTCTGTCTGTCCGCCTTTGGGGCGACACAGATGTAGGCTGAAGAGTTCTGAATGAATTTAGCTGAGCTTTGAAAGTTCTTTGTCCATGGAAGTTTCCTTAGCTAGGTTGTGGAGAAGGCTATGAAGTTTACTTCAGGACTGGAGTCCTTGACTCTAACTTACATATATTCTGTCCCAGGATGTGAGTGCTCATCAACTCCCTCAGGATCCCATTGGACGACCCATCATGCACAAAACAGCTGTGATGCAAGTATCTGGGGAAGCGGTGTACTGCGATGACATGCCGGCCATGAATGGAGAACTCTTCATGGCTTTGGTGACCAGCTCCAGAGCTTATGCCAAGATCACGTCAGTATAACATCTTTGTATGTGATACACACCTTTGGCTTTCCAGCTCCATTGAGCGTGGTTCTGTATACAGTACCTTTGGGGTAAATGTATTGCCGTGGGAAGTATATCTGGCTAAGCCTTTGCAATCCAGATCCGCTAGCCAAAGAAGATGAAGCAAATCCACATTCGCTTCACCTTCTTTGATCCCATTGCTAGCCCAGGGAATGATGGGTGTGGATCAAGAGCACCCAACCTCACACATTATATGAACTAGCATACACTTTGGGCGAGTGCTTATTCTCTCTGTTATATACAATATGGATTAAGTGATCTAGTATATACACTAGGTAGAGTTTACACTCTTCGGTCCAGGGATTATTTATCCCCTAATGATTACATTTTTGTAGCATGCACTTTTTTGCATTAAGTCTTTGTATAATATCTTCCCTGTATTGTTTTTGTATGTTATCTCCGTACAGCTTTGCATACATGGTGGGCACTACATACATAAAAATACAATGCAAACTATGAACAGCACTGTGTACAGTGGCACTACTGGAAAGAAATGAATACAAAATTGACCTGTATGGCACCAAGGATGACAGCCCCAATGTTTGTAGATAGCAAACAAATTGTCCCTCCGCGGATTCTCCCCGGTCTGTTGTGCTGACGTGTGGCTTCTGAAGATTCTCACTGCAATCATGAACATATGTGAATGATAAAGACAGAAACAAAGCTCCAATAGTGAGTTACCTTTGACCATTTGGTTAGAGATAAACAGGACTGCAATTCATGATGAGCTGAACACTACAGTGCTGAGAAAAATATTCCTCAAGAATACAATTTATTGGGATTTAAAACAACAACTTTGCAGCATATTATCATATTGCAGTATTTTATTATTTTAAATCCCAATAAATTGTATTCTTGAGGAATATTTTTCTCAGCACTGTAGTGTTCAGCTCATGGGCGTCCGCATGAGGGGGCAAGGGGGGGCCCCCCCGGACCCACGGCCGCCAACAGCGGGGGACAGAGGGCACTGGCGTGACAGGATTTAGCGCGCTCACGATGTGCAAGGAAGCGCGCGCGTCTCTGCAAAACAAAAACAAAAACCCTCCCTTGTCTCCTGATTGGCTGGCGCGTGTTGGCACGCTGCCAGGATTTATTTTTTTTGGCCCTCGCAAGCTCTATCTGAGCTTGCATAGCGAGGCCCGCCCTTTCCTGCATGGAGCAAGTCAGGTGACTACTGCTCCATGCCACTCTCGCTTCCCCCTTGTCCTCCTGCTCTGATTCCCCCCCCCCCCTGCTCCTGTCCCCCCTTCCCGTTCCGATTCCCCCCTTCCCGTTCCGATTCCCCCCCTCCCATTCCGATTCCCCCCTGCTCCGGTACCCCCCGTTCCGTTCCCCCCCCCCCCCCTGCTCCGATTCTTCCTTGTTGCGAGTGTCTGAGTTTGTGTGTGTGTGTGTGTGTGTGTGTGTGTGTGTGTGTGTGTGTGTGTGTGTGTGTGTGGTGTGTGTGTGTGAGATCAGGGGGGGAGGGAATGAATGTGAGGAGGGCGGATTCAGGGAGTGGGTTTGAGTCAGAGGGGGATAATTGATGGAGGGGGGAGAGTGAGGAGACGGGGTGTAATAGAGGAAGTGAGGAAGAGAGGGGTGAGGGGGGAGAGTGAATGAAGAAGAGAGGGTGTAAGAAAGAGATGGGGCTACACCTTGGGACTATCTGCATTAGAGTGGCACCAGACAAGAGGTGTGTGTGTGTGTGTGTGTGTGTGTGTGTGTGTGTGTGTGTGTGTGTGTGTGTGTGTGTGTGTGTGTGTGTGTGTGTGTGTGTGTGTGTGTGTGTGTGTGTGTGTGTGTGTGTGTGTGTGTGTGTGTGTGTGTGATTCTGAGGGGGAGAGAGTCTGAGGGGGAGAGAGTCTGAGGGGGAGAGAGTGTCTGGGGGGGGAGTCTGAGAGAGTCTGAGAGGGAGAGTCTGAGGGGGGGGGGAGAGTCTGACAGGGAGGGTGTGTGTGTGTTTGTGTCTGTCTGTCTGTGAATGAATACAGACACCAACCCACAGTCAGTCAGTCACCCACCCAAGTGTCAGTCAGTCACCCAAGTGTCAGTCACATACGAGTCAGTCAGTCACCCACCCAAGTGTCAGTCACCCACCCCGTCACCCACACACCCCCCACACCCACTCTCTCTCTCTGTCTAGTTAAAATTATGCCCCCCCCTGAAAATATTTCTGCGGACGCCCATGGTTCAGCTCATCATGAATTGCAGTCCTGTTTACCTCTAACCAAATGGTCAAAGGTAACGCACTATTGGTGCTTTGTTTCTGTCTTTATCATTCACATATGTTCATGATTGCAGTGAGAATCTTCAGAAGCCACACGTCAGCACAACAGACCGGGGAGAATCCGCGGAGGGACAATTTGTTTGCTGTCATCCTTGGTGCCATACAGGTCAATTTTGTATTCATTTCCATTCTGGTAGTGGAGACAATCAGCTAGACTGGTTAGGCAGCCTACTGGACTTCAAGGACTATTGGAATTGTAACACTATTTAATATATATTGCACATTTATAATATTAGCGCTTTTCATTCACTCATTTTTTTACTGGAAAGAAAGCTTTTATAAAAATACACTGAAAACGTTAAAGGTGCCACCCAGGATACATAGAAAATATGCATTTATTTAACAATGCAAGCTATACTCCACCTCAATCGTTCCCAACCTTTTCTACATTGTGCACTCCCTGCTAGAAAATATTTGTTCTTGTGAACCCCTAATTAATAAATCTTATTGCTTAATCAGTATATTGCTAACAAAACTCATCCAGGCAGTATAGTGTCCGGGGCTTGTGGGGTGAAACACGCTTATTAAGGCCTCAAATTGCACCTCAGTGTGTGCAGACAACATCATATAGCTGTCAAACACTGTGGGAGCTTCCAAAGTCAAATCCCAGAATCCCTTGCCGCCCTCAATGCAAAGCATTGTGGGGAGGGACTTTGGAAGCTCCTGCTGTAATTGACAACTTCAGTCTTGGTTTGGGATGGGAAGGGAGCGATCAGGTCAGGAACACATCATGTGAATAAAAAACATAAAAACAATAATTGTGCAGTATGTTAGTGCAGTGAGGACTGGATGCAAATCTTGGCTTTTTAAGTTTTCCTACTTACAGCAAAGCTAAAAATATAGCGCAGTGGTCTGACTCAGACAGGAAGTGTGGAGATGGTAGACAATTCTCTTGATTTATAATGGCCCAGATGGATTCTCATATAAAGGAACTGGTTCAGCAGTGTTGATACTCAAATCCCAATATGGTTCATGCAATGAAAAAGCAAAAACAGCCCAATGGTCTAGATTGCAAAACAAATGATTTATCTCAGGTAAAGAAAATAGGAGATGTACTCACAATAAGTACAAATGAATTGTACACATATTGGTTTTTTTCGGCAATACAATGCTCATTCAGGCAGTGGAACTTCTCAGGATCCTCCTGTATCCCCAGCCTCGCCGCCGGCGGTGGCATCTGACGTCACTTCCGACTCGCGGGTGACCGCATCCGGTGGAACTGGATGGCGACGCGCAGGGAGAGGGTCTGTATTCGAACTCTGACATCCGGCGTCTTCTTCTATAAGCAGCTGCAGCAACTATGTCGGCTCTACGCGTTTCGCTGTTGAACATACAGTACAGCTTCCTCAGGAGCATAATGACGTCTCATATGGGTGTTACATATTTATATGGTATCATTTAATTGGCTACACATTGGCAATTAGTCGTTAGCCTATCAGCACATATTTAACCCACAGGTTCGCCTCTACACAGGCACATAAGCTCTGTGGTCCAAAGATAATTTGCATACAAAAATGTTTTGCATAAATAAAACAAATATAAATTTAAAATATAACTTTAATAAATTTCAAAAAAACGATATAAATAATTCATTAGATGCTAAAAACTGAAAAACTTTATCACAGTAAGAATAACTCTTGTATCATCGTGTGGTGAAAGAGAGAAAAGACAGAGAAAAATATGCATTAGTCATCTCATATATAATAAAGCTAAAATACATTAAGTAGCTAAAATAAACTAAATTTATGGCCAGCTAAAACGGAACAAATTTTTTTAATATTGCTGTTTTTGCTTTTTCATTGCATGAACCATATTGGGATTTGAGTATCAACACTGCTGAACCAGTTCCTTTATATGAGAATCCATCTGGGCCATTATAAATCAAGAGAATTGTCTACCATCTCCACACTTCCTGACTGAGTCAGACCACTGCGCTATATTTTTAGCTTTGCTGTAAGTAGGAAATCTTAAAGAGCCAAGATTTGCATCCAGTCCTCACTGCACTAACATACTGCACAATTATTGTTTTTATGTTTTTTATTCAGATGATGTGTTCCTGACCTGATCGCTCCCTTCCCATCCCAAACCAAGACTGTTTCTGTAGGAAATCTCTGCATATTTCCTGGAAAGGTTGAGAAGTATCTTTTTGGGTAACATCTCATGGTTTAATTTGTTTAAATAATTGTTTTGATATTTATGGAATTTGTGGCGCCTATTCAAATCATTTGAGTACACTGTAATTGACAACTTCACCTCTTGACTAAGATGCAGTTTGGGGCCTTACTAAGTGTGCAGCCCCCACACAGGCTCAGGTATCCACTATAGTGCCTGGGATTCGCCATTACAGATATTTTGGGCCCAACCTCTTTGGGACACCTTCCGAACAGGGTTGGCACCACTTTGGGTTTGATCCGGAGACAACAGGTTTTGTCCACGAATCTCCAGGCTCCGGGTTTACCTAGTAAACTTCCGGGTGGTGACGTTAAGCAGTGGCGTCTGCTGCGTTCTCCCGGCATCTTCCCCTGCAAGTAACTCCTGTCAATATGGCCACGTGGAGTCAAATGGTGCCGCGATGCCATGTAATCGGGAATGCTACGTGATTTCACAGCATCACGTGCCGCCCATTGCCATGACAACGGGACACCGCGTTGGCATGACAATGTGACGCCTCCGCGCCATAAGGCATCCCATTGTCATGGCAACTTGACGCCGCGTGACGTCACATAGCGTCCCGTTGTCATGGCAATGCGGCACCATGTGATGTAAAGCGGACATATTGACGGGTTGCAGCGGGAGATGCCGGGAAGATGTTGGAACGGCGGGAGATGCCGCCGCCAAAGGTAAGCGTGAAATTGAAAAATTTGGAGTTGACCTTCAACAGAAGGTGGCAACCCTCCTCCCGAAGAACCCTCTGTTAGTAATCACTGGTCCACATTATGTTTATATTCTAGGTCTATAGACATGACAGAAGCGCTTAGTATGCCAGGAGTGTGTGACATTGTAACTGCGAAAGATGTCCCTGAAACAAATACGTTTCCTTACTTTTTCTGGCCGGAGCATTTACTTGCAGACGACAAGGTATGGTACATCCTTCCTGGGATACCAGAGGTAACGGAAATATTAATTATTTGTAGCTATGTAAATAACACATTGGCACATGCCTTACTTACTGTATACACAAAGCCTGAGGCCCCTAATCAATATTGTGTGACACAGGTAACGAGACATTAATGTATAAAGTTTCATTCCAGTGGATGGAATTGAAACCCTTGTTACTGGGAAATACTCTGCTTCTCTCTATATTCAGTAGATGATTATCTTAGGTTTAAAACCTCTATTAGTTCATCATGTTCAAATGCATTATCAAGACACATAGTATAGCTAAAGTGGCTCAGTGATTAAAGGCAATGGCTCAAAAAACAATGACACTGACTTTGAATCAGGGGAGTCTGGTTCATATCCCAGTATAATCTCTGTGTGACTCAGCTCAAGTCGCTTTATCTCTCTGTGCCTCAGGCATCGAGTGTAAACCGTGAGCTGGGTGGGGCAGGGACCCGCTAGATTGTAACTGAAGTGCTTCGAGTTCCATTGGGAGAAAAGGGCAGTTGCTGTTATTCTTATAATCGGAGTCATGTGATTCCAGATCAATAGATCCTATAAATATCTTTCAATATTGCAATGTTCTGCCATTTTTTTTTCCAGGCCTCCTGGCAGCTAAAAAGGTTACATTTATAAAAGAAATGTAAAAAAGCATTACTAAATATCTCCTAGGAAATAGCCCATTGGTTGTATTAATCGTGAATATAATTGGCAGCTTACACCAGGTTACCCATCTCTATTACTCATTCCCCAGAGGCATATTACGCGCTGCCTTATAAAGCTGTGATTTTGTGTCCCTAGGTGCTGTGTGTGGGTTATATTATTTGTGCCGTGGTGGCGGATACCCCAGAACATGCAAAACAAGCAGCTGATAAAGTGAAAGTCGGCTATGTAAATCTGGAGCCGGTTATTCTCACCATTGAGGTATACTACACTTTCTCTTTATTTTTTTATTTACCTGGACAGAGTATTTATTTTGACATTTTGGTGAATGTTAATAGGGCGGTGGTTGATTAGTTTGCATATTTCATTTATATACTATTATTATTGTATACACAATATCAGGAGATATTCTTATGTACAGACTATATATGTATTATATGCATATTATTATATTGTATTCATAGTGTATATGTGTGTGTGTGTATATAATATATATACATTATTAATGCTATATATTATTACTACGGTACTATTTATATGGTTGCTCAAATAGTAGATGCTTGTCATTCAAATTCTACCTGCAGGTGTGTTGAAACTAGTGTGATAGCCCTTTGAAAGGGACACACATTAAAAATATGGGATATTTATTTTTCTTTACAATTTGATTACAAATCATAGAAAAAAACAGGCGGGGGGGAGTTCAGTTTATCTCTTTTATCTGTTGGGCAATTATGACTACCTACTACTGGACACAACATGACACAGGGATAAAAGGCTGGGGAAGCAATTTACTTGTATATACTGTACAACTCTTTACAAACAGTCTTATCACAAGAGAGTAGGTCAGAGTGAAGTAAAACTAGCAAGAGCATTAAGACCTATATTTATTACTTCACTTTCTGGCAGAAGGTGTTTTATGGCATAGCACCTCTTAGTAAATACGAGCATAAAAGTTTACAACATTACCATTTACATGTATTTAACCCATAAGACACATCTTTGCTATTAGATCACTCTGGTTGATCCTCTACCCTTCCAGGCCTCACCACCTACTTCTAGAGCAGTGGTCCCCAACGCCTTAAAACCTGCACTGTTAGTGGTCCTTGAGTACTGGAGTTGGAGACCACTGTTCTAGAGTGTAGATGTGTTGTACCTTCTAACAGTCCAACAATTGCCCTTCATTGATGAAGCTGTGTGTACAGAGCTTTTTAAACCTCAGGGGTCTCTTACATAAGCTTATTCTCGGGTGCTTCTCATTCCAGGATGCTATAAAGTACGAATCCTTCTTTGAACCACAACGGAAAATACATCATGGAAATGTTGACAATGCTTTTAAAACCGTTGATCACATCCTTCAAGGTACGGATCAATTAGGTTAAAGAGAGGAAGCAAAGGCTTTTACTGCAATTAGATGTCTTTTAGCGACAGCTATTTACCAGCTGTGTGGCGGAATATTGACGTGTTTGTGTGGCTACAAACAAGCAACGTTTGCAACATACAGAATTGTAATCAAGCTTTCCTAACCGTAACCGGTCTCTCCTTAGCTCCTGGTATTTTCAGAGACCCCTTCATTTAAAGGTGCAGTGCCACATAGTCGTCCAATTGTTTTTCTTAGGGGCCTCAGAATGGGGAAGTGTTTGTCAATGAAGAGTTTTCTTTTTCCGTATCCCACCCTGTACTTATCAGAGAACCAATAAAAGGGGAGGGGCGGCTCTGGCTGTACAAGCGCTCGCTGATCACACAGTGACATCACACAGAAGGGAGCAGCCAGAGGAAATTAAACCCCTCCCAAGTCTAACTTTAAAAAAATTAGTACAACACAAAAAAGAGCACACCGCTCACTTAGGCTGCGTCCCCGCTGACGCTGACCGCTCTCACCAACTTTCTAAGCATGAGCGCCGGATGTCCTGCCTATTTTGCAAGCAGGAGCGAGGGGGCGTTGCGGACAAGTTGAGCGCGCTTCAAAGTCAGTTTTTTTTGTCTGCTCAAGCGCCAAACGTGGGTGAGCGTGCGTGCCCACCCACAAGTGCGCGCGCACTGCGTGAGCGGGGACTTCCAAATAAAGACTGCAATAAGTAAAAGCGGCAAGCGCCGAGCGCACAGCACGCTCCGCGTCAGCAGGGACGCAGCTAGAACAAAATCCAGAGATTTTTTAGTAAAGTTTTTTTGGGAACACCTAATTGCCGAGACCCTGGCAATGGGTGCGACCTATATACTAAGGTTAATGGATACAATATTAATGAATAACTGATGCAAGGTCAGTGAGACATCGAGAGAGAGAGAGTACATTCAGGGCGGCTCTTCAAGGCTAATTTAAAAAGATAATAATTCTATTAAGTGACTACATGAAGTGAAGACCAGTGAATAAAAAATACAAATATTAAAATAACACGTGGTGCTGCTGACTCTATAATAGTATGCTGAAAGAGATATGTCTCTATTGGAGTGAAAAGAGATGGTATATAACCCACACCTTGGGATGATTGTGGTAGTATTTGTAAAACCATCTAATCTGTGTGTCCTATGTTGACAACTGCGATATATCTTCGTAGCACTTGACCACCTATGTTGTAAAATGCGATCTATCAATTAAACATGATGAAAGCTCCTTTATTCAGGAAGTGAACAGGTGCCACATTTATACTGCTCCAGGTATTCCCTAATATCTATATGTAAATTAAATATACAAACAGCATGTCCAATAGAAAGCTGTGTGATCACAGCAGCAGCCCTCTGCCTGCACATTTGACCCACAATGAAGGGTTTTACTTGTACATGTGGTGCTTGATAATACTGCACATTAAATCAGACCACTGAATGTACTCTCTTTTGATGCATCAATAACTTTTAAAAATGCTAATAGGTGTCAGATTTAGGCGAGAAGGGTATCTTTTACCTAGATGAGACTCCCTAAACTTGACATGCTAGGGTTAAACCTGGAATCTGAAATCCCATCAAGCTGGGAGGTGGTCCGGCCTTGCGCAGGAATGACACCCGCCCACCTTCTCTGGAGTAGAGCTTGACAACTGCAGTTAGGGTTTGTCTCCATGGCAAGCTGATGAAGCCCAGGAGCAATGGCCCAGGAACACTTGCTGTCACAGCGGCCCCTACATCTGCACAGATCCATAGGACCAAGAGGTAGTGATGGGCGAATACACCCAAATCCGTTTCCCAGATTTTCTCGCCTTTTACCCCAAAATCCGTTTCGGGGTGTAAAATCGACAGATGGATTTGGTCGGTTTTAATCAACACGGATTCATAAAAATCCACCATTGGACTCAATCCGTTGACGGATTTGTAGAGTCCACCTATTCAGCAATCCGTTGGCGCATTCTTTAGAACCTGCCAACGGATTGCTGAATCCACGGATTGGATTCAGCAAATCCGCCCATGGGTTGTGGAATCAGCGAAGTGTATTGGTAATAATAATAAAAACAACTGCAAAACGTGAAGCGCCCTTTTTTAGATTGATCTACGGACCGAAGGAAACGGCCGATCCGTTGTGAATCCAAATCCGCCGACAGACAGACTCTTCCCAGCATCTCCTCCTGGAAGGTCCCAGAGACTACTTGAATATGAGCTTCTCTGAGAGCCTCCAGATTTTACAATACAAAACATAACCATTTAAAAATGATGCTCCCACAGCTTCCATAGCAAGTTCCCCTGAAAACAAGATTAACCACTTACGTTACACAAAATAGCAAGAGCTAACAATCTGAGGCACGTTCTATAGTGACGGGCGCGTGTTACGCCGTGCGTGCAGATTTTTAGTTGGCTGACGTCAGTCAGCCTTTCTATAGAAGGGCCGCGCGCGTGCACGGCAGGGAGAGGGGAGCCGACAGACAGCGACGAAGATGAGGAAATTCATCTTTTCGCGCCGCTGCGTGCGTGTGTGCGCGTGTGTGCGCGTGTGTGCGTGTGTCAATAATTGCAGAAGTAAAAAAAAAATATTTATTAAAGTTTTTTTTTCTTTAAAAAATCTTATCTAGGACTTACTTTCACTCACACAACCCATGCACACACACACATACACACACATACACACACACACATACACACACATACACGCATATATACATTACCTGCAGCTCCCGGCACTATATACAGGAAAAGCATGCGACACATGCACGAGCGTTCGCATAGGCACGCACAGCCGCATGCGGTATATTACAGCCCTAACACTCTAGCCATGGACCTTTAGGTTCATTGTAATATTATGATATTATTTTTACTATCAGGTACCCGTCTCCTCTTCCTCTGTTTGGCACTTATGCATAACTGTTCTTTTCCCTTCGGCAATGGATTCCCAATGATTTTCTCTCCAGCCTGCTTTTATTTCATTCATAGAGACGGAATTACGTTTCTTATAGGACCATATACATTCAGGTTCTTCAACTAGTTTTCCAAATGGGCAGGAACAGAAACGATTTAGCAGCAGAAGGGCCGCAAGCTTATTGTAAATAATATAAATATTATATTTAAACATTTTACAAGCATTTACAGCACAAATTTACATTGCCTTAGATTACAAGTGAGTTTCAGTGTGAAAAACTGCACTTAGATGCAGCCCAAGAGGCATATCAAGGCCCTTCGAGTGTTTGGACTGTGGACTGCCAGTTGAAGAGCCCTTATGTACTGTACAACCTATAAGTCACTAGTTGGGTCTGTACTAAATCTACTTGAAGGCCTCATATACATTAGACATCATCTGAGCAACTCTAGCCTACAAAAGTCATTAGAAACCTTTGCTGAAGCTTGCTTCAGGACAACAATTCAGTGGGTGTCCTGAACAAGGACTGGGGAGTCCTGCAAGTTTGTATCATCGATCCTGAGGAGTAGCCGGGCAGACTTGAAGCGTTGCTATGGAGGAGTATGGAGGACTCTGTTGCAATCCTGCTTTTGTTATCTGGAACAGGCGAGATCCACATTGGAGGACAGGAGCATTTTTACATGGAGACCCAAAGCATCCGGGTCGTACCTAACGGAGAGGGAAGGGAACTGGATATTTATGTGTCATCACAGGATCCATCACAAGTGCAGGTGAATATGGAACATAACATTACTTGGCAGACGTAGAGATAACGCCCAAGCAAAGAGTATTAATTATATGGGTTTAGTCTAGTCCGTTATCTTAAAGCTGCAATTCAAGCAATATCCTACATGTGTTTTTTTTTTTTAAATAAATCAGTTCTGTCCTATGAGAAAATACTTGTAGCATTAAAAAAAATATTTAAAGAAATTTTTAATGTATTCTAATAACAAGCAGTTGTGTTTCTATAGCAACCATTTACAAAGTCACATCCCCTTCCTCTTCTGAGACAGGCTTTGGCACACCCCTTTTGCCCTCTCTCTAGCAGCTCACAAATAGTATCTACAGTAGTGCCTGCCTGGTCACATGATTTTCCACACAGAATTTTGCATCTTGGGTAATCTTCTGTAGTCCTACCAGTGATATAAAGAGCCCCCGAGACGACAAATCTTCAGTTACCGATTACAGGAGAACGGATCGATCAGCAACTTAGCTAATCACTTAGTGTGCAGATTGTATTTATGCACATATTGAATGGGGGGAAAACATTTTTAAACGGCAGCTTGAACTGCAGCTTTAAACACTGGTTTCTATCATCTTCCCATACAAAAGTGAACTGTGATTAGGACGTTTACAGTAGGTCACGTGCATCACAAAACATGTACCTATATAAGAATCCTGTTACAAATCAATAATTCTTCATGATAATTTATAACTCATTTTATTGTGATAACATATTACAGACCATATAGAAAAAGCTCAAGTGTATAAATACACGAGAAGGACAACTGGAAAACAGCCGCAGATACAAAGTATAGAGAGGTGTACATTTGGTATTGGTTATATAAACTAACTGCCCTGGTCATCAATCAAGTCTTGGGTTAATCATTTTGATCCTCTGCCGACCTGACAGAAGGTCCTTCGGGTCTTTTACTCTGTCGGTATGATACATCTTCCCCACGGTATGATACATCTTCCCCACGGTATGATACATCTTCCCCACGGTAACTTTCTCCTGGTAATAACCATGATAGAAAGCACAGCAGAATCATATGGCACAGAGTATATGGAATATTATATCTTTGACTATTGATTTACCCAGAATCTTGTGGCATCAACCCTGGGAATCCCTGCTAATAGGGTCCACTGCCACGTGAAAAGGATTGGGGGAGCATTCGGTGGTAAATGTATAAAGACCGCTATCCTGGCATCTATTGCAGCCGTGTCCGCTAAAAAGTAAGTGTGTCCTCCTCATTCCCTACGTATCCGCCCACCCTCTGCGCTCTTCACAAGGCTGTCTTCTCTTTTCTCAATCCACGTCTACTGTTGTTCTGTCCCTCCTGAAATATGTCTTTCAAACATCCCTCCATCATTACCTGCCAGGCTTCCTATCTACATATCTTCATGTGCACCTGGAAAGTACCCTTTAAAATCAAGAGCACTGTACAGTAATATGACCCACTGCATAGGCACCTATCCTATTTATCTTTATCACATCTATATACTGTACTAGTTCTGTCCCTGTATTATCTTCCAGCCCACCAGTAACATTGTAAGCTCTTTATCCCCCTTTAAAGTATTATACACCTATTTGTGCTGTTCTTTGCTGTATTATGTCTTGTCTACTATATATTTGGGAAAGTTGTTTGTCTGTCCGTTCACTATGCATTTAAACACTTCTTAAGATATCGTTACCAAATTTTGCACGATGGTTCCTGCAATCAAGAAGCAGGTTTTTGTTTGTTTGGATACAATTGGATATATTCTATTTTTAATTCTAGGAGTTATTACAATTTATCTGACAAGCAAGTCAGCCACTGGGTGTGGTACCTGCTAGGCTTCGGGTGTCCTGGCGGCCGGCGCTGCAAATTGGCCCCGACTTCTGCCAGGCCTGACTGCCAGTCGGGGCCGGCTGTGACTCTCCATCAGATGCAGGCCTCTTCCTCACTATGTGTCCAACCCTGAGCTTCCAACATCTGGCGGCACATGACGGGTGTAAGCTTGGCATCAGCTTCCAGTGTGCGCTGACTTTGGAAGCTTGCATGGGACACAGGAGTGAGGAGGCCTGCAGCTGATGGAGAGCTGGGGCCCGGCCGCGAGTGGCAGCCAGGCCTGGCCTGACCAGAGGTCGAACCTAACTTGCAGTGCCAGCCGCACGCCCGCTGCCACCAGGCCCGGTCTGACCATCCCCAAGGTAAGAGAATAGAAAGAGAAGTAGCCCAAGTTGGGCGCTCAAGCTCACGCTCTGAATGATGAGTGATAAATATTACAATTTTTATTTAATACAATACACTAAAATATTGGGTATTAAAATGACGAACTTAACACACACTGGCTCTAATGCTGAGTGTAGTTCATACTCCAGATCCTAACAGTAAAGGTAGATGACAGGTGAATATTCCACCTACCCCAAGGTAAGTCTACTTTATAAAATATGTATTGAGGGGTGTGGGTCTTTTTATATGTATTGGGGGGGGTGGGGGTCTTTTTATATGTATTGGGGGGAGTGAGAGGTATTTTTTTGTATGTATTGGGGGGAGTGGGGGTCTTTTTATATGTATTGGGGGAGTGGGGGTCTTTTTCATATGGAATGGGTGGGTTTGGTATGTATTTTGTGATGAAGGATTGAGTGAGTGTGGGGTAATTGACGGAAGGTGGGGGCGAATGAGAGGAGAAAGGGGGTGAGGGAGGGAGTGAGTAAAAGAGGGAGTAAGAGTGGGACACGGGGGAGATAAATACATGCGAGGCGGGAGGGGGGTGAGTGAGGAAGAGGGAGTGAGACAGAGGGGAGAGAAAGACATGGGAAGAGGGTGGTGACACAGGAGACCAGTACTCTTAGCACCTTTACCTTCAGGGATCAATACACCAGGCAGAACAAGGTAGTGGAATAAAATGAGGTTTATTCGGGTGAGACTAGCAAGCATACAATGCAATACAAATACAAAGGAACATACATGTAACTGGTGGTCTGGGGGGGAAACTCTAGACTCACTTGGTGCAGGGCGCCTGCTTCAGTAGGCTTATCCTGTCTGCTTCTGGTCCAGAATCTTCACGGTACCTTCCTCCGGGAAGACACCTGGCTATACCCGATAACCGCGAGCAAGGCAAATCCTGGAACTTGGGGTAAAGTCAGAACTTAGTCTCAGGTAGTCAGGCGTCTCTGGCTAAAAGTAAAGCCAGTTGCTCTGCTATTCACAACAGAGCAACTTTGAAAAGCCCGCCAGCGCCTCAATGACCCAAGCCTGAAATCGTCTGATTCTCTAACCGTCCGTCCCCTTACATAGACCTCTGTGTTCTATGTCTAACATGGAGAAGGGTCTGGCAACCAATCAGAGCACGGATCCTGAAGCGACTAGCCAATCACAATTGGGGTTCGTTTGCTGGTCTACGTCAGAGGAGGGGGTGTGTTGAGCGGCTCAAAAAGCCGGGTGAGCTGGAAATATGAATTGGCCAATGTGAAGCAAAGGCTTCCCCCAGCCAGCCTATTGCCTCCCGCTGGGCAGGCTCCACCAGGTCTGGCAGACCAAGAGGCTTCCCTGTGGGGTGCCCTTGTTCTCTGGACCCAGTACTCCGCCCTTCCCCTGCTCACCAAACTGTTTCGCACCTCTCAACTTCCATTCTCCTCTTTGATCCCTGATGTCTATGCAGACATCCCGCCTCCTACTTGGGTTGCCGGGACTGTCTGTATAGAGATTAATACATATTGTATAAAACATAATACACTATTTTATAAAGGTCCTAATCTTAGTAGTAATTCTACAAACATTCATGCAGAGCAGGCCTGCTCGTCGGGTAGAATTATGGGACTACCGGTAACTTTGTCCCCCGAACTCCTACACAGGTTATAAATACATTTTCACCCAAATATCCCACTTGAAACTCCCACTCCCGAAATCCCACGTTTATTGCATAACGGAAAAGGGGAAAACACAACAGGGCAGGTTTTAGTTTATACATACAGTACAGTGTCCCCAGCTTATGGTGCTTCTAAGCTACCAGGGACCCACGGTTTTCATGGATAACCAGTCAGGCTTCACCTTTATATGAAGACTGGCTACCCCTACTGTCACAGGGGGGGAAATAGAGGGGGCTCATGAGGTGTGAAATGGGGGGAGGGTGGGGCTCGCAATACCGCCGACACGGGGGTGGGGGGGCCCAGACATAACTCTTGTCCTGGGCCCCAGGAAATATGTCAATGGCCCTGGCTATGTAGGACACCATAATGCATACATCCTGTTGGCAGATAAGGAGAGTCAGATAGCTATAAAGTTTAGGCAGAAAACAGATGAAGAAAGAAAGAGTGGAAGTCAGCTGGTAAGTGTGGAGAAAGTAAGAATGCTGGAGAAGGAGAGAAGCAGAAAGATTTGGGGACATCACAAGGTATTAAAGGAAAGTAACGGGAGGGAGACAGATGAGGGGGAGAGATAGAAAGGGGTAAGGGGGTAAGCAGAGGGGTGGGGGGGAGACAGGGGTTTCTTAGAATTTCCGAGCAACGCCGGGTACTTTCAGCTAGTACCTTATTTATTTTATTTATAAAAATGTTTTACCAGGAAGTATTACATTGAGAGTTTCCTCTCGTTTTCAAGTATGTCCTGGGCACAGAGTTATAAAAAATACATAGTTACATTAAAAGAACAGGGTTATACAGTGAATTCACAGACATTTCATGCACAGATAGAGTTGGAAAATTGGGTACAAGGGATAAAGGGCTTATGAGTTTCAGATTGAAATAGAGCATCTTTAACATCAGCAAACGGCTCACACCCTTTGACTGCGCCAAAGGCTGTCCGCCTTTAGGGCAACGCAGATGTACACTGGGGTAGTTGAGATTGAATCTGCTGCAGCTGGGAACAAAAAGTACCTGTATACTATATTTGCAAAGTAATGTGTAGACTGTTGGCGCCATACACCTGTACATAAAAATAGAATATATGTGGGATGTGTTTCAATGCAGCAAAGTAAGTGTGCATGCACCTTATAATGAAAATGCTTTTTGTTTATTGCCATTTAGAACCAAACGTGCTGTTCGCTGCGTTCTGGAGCGTGGCGAGGATATGCTAATAACTGCTGGCCGGCACCCCTACCTTGGGAAATATAAAGTGAGCTTTGAAAAAAACACGTGTGCATTGTTTCTATCTTTTGATTGGAATCCTGGGTTTGGTTTGGTTATTCTTGTGTCACATTATGATGATGTCACTCATATGCAGAAGTCACACAGTCAAGTGAAAATAAAATGAGAGAGAGGGGGAGAGAGAGTGATTGGGAGAGATAAGGTGGAGTAAGCCATCTTACAGAACATTTATACTGTGATAATGTTTTATCACCCATAGCTGCCAATTCTCCATGAATAACGATGAGACCCAAGAAAATGTAGACATCATCCTGACCTCACAGGAACCCTATGGCACAAATAATATGCAGCATTATTTCTTTGATTTCTCTAGTTTGAGTATCATCAAGTTGAGCATAAAAATGGCTAGCACCTTTTTTAAGACTTTTTTTTTTTCTGGGGAAAATAATAAATATAGAGTGAAGCAGTAAAAATAGTTGTTGTTTTTTCTAAACAAGACTGATACACTGCCAAAGAAGTGAGAAAGACCAAGCCCTATATTCTAAATGCTGTGAAACCACTTCCCAGGGCTAGAGAAGAAATCGGCTCCAGTCAGATGATAATGCTTCAGTGTATTTTAGTTATTGAGACGAACAGACTCTACATAGAATAAAGCACAGTAAATGCATTTTCTTTCTGTAGGTGGGATATATGAACGATGGTAGAATCATGGCGTTGGATTCCACCTTTTACAGCAATGCCGGCTGCACTGTTGCCGAATCAGTCTTCGTAAGTTTTATTATTTCTCTAGAAATAAGGTTTATGATGCATTACGGCTTCAAACTAGAGTCACTAAAAATGCAATATATATCTAATCAGTTCTTGGTTTTCCATTTAATATATGTTATTTCGTCCTGGCAAACCCAACATACCTTGCAATTCATCTGCACCAAAAACACACACCAAAATTAGATGTTATATGCTCTTCCCATCTGTACTGTTGCATACAATTCTTACACATTCTTTTTAAAAACATTACAAATGTCTCTTAGTGTGTTCTGATATTTGGGAGATTTGAAAGGCTGTCCCATTTATAATGTGATAAAATATCATATACTGTGTATACTAAAATGTTCTTGTGTTATTGAAAGACTGATAAAACATTGCATAATTTGGATTCCTTTGTTTTGGCAAACCATACACATGGTGTACATTTTAAAATTCAATGTGTTTGTACCAGCAAGTGACTAAAACAGGACATTTGTGCTTATTAGTTATTATAATATACTGTAATAGATTGGATATTCTGCGTATTGAGATGAAAGACTGCTCTAAGCAACCCAAGCTAACCATTCCTCGGTTATCCATTGGAATCCGTTCTGGAAGTAGCGTTGGATAGTGAAACCGTTGTAAAGCGAGTCCCATGTTAATCAGTGGCGGTGAGCGTCGGATAACGCATTTAGGCGTCGGATAACGCATTCCAGCGTCGAACAACAGCCCCTACGGTTGCATTGTAAAGCGTTTGCTATGCCATTCATTGTAAAGTGAAACGTTGGATAACAAGGACTACCTGTAACCACAAGGCAAACTAACCATGTATGTATGTATGTCAAACCTTTACTTAACATTCACCCAAAGTGTACTCATTACTCACTGGATCAACATCCTTCTCGTGTTTACCTATATGGTATACCTTTCCTTTCTAAAAAGATGTCCAACTTTTTTTTGAACATATCTATTATATCTGCCATGACAGTCTCCACTGGTAATGAATTCCACATTTTAACTGCCCTTTCCTCCAACCTTAAGGGATGACCCCATGTCCTTTGTACTGCCCTTGTGATGAATAGTTGTTTGGAAAGCTCCTTACAGTATATTGTTCCCAAATATATTTGTATATACTGTAGTTATCATATTCCCTCTTAGATGCCGCTTTTCTAATGTAAACAAATCAAATTTAGCTAGCCTCTCCTCATAAATCAGAGTATCAATCCCCTTTATTAATTTAGTGGCTCTTCTTTGCACTTTCTCTAGTTCCATAATATCTTCTTTATGGAGTGGTGCCGGAAACTGTACTCCATGTTCAAGGTGTGGTCTTACTAATGCTATAGAGGGGCATAATTATGCTTACTTACTGCTGCGGCAGAGTTTATTCGAGCATTTGCCCGTTCTCTGCCGCAGCAGTAGCCTGGCGCGCGCCCGAGAGTGACGGGCGCGCGCCGAAGCAGCGGAAGAGCGCCCTCCGATCGGGGCGCTCTCCCTACCGCTGCCGGGTCCGCCGGGTCCCCCGGAACCCCCTGCCGCTGTCCCGCGATCGCGGGACACCAGGGCTCCCTCGGGGAGCCCCTGGACGCGCGTGCAGGGGGCGCACGCTCCCGAAGACGCGTGACCGCGCGGCGGCCACTAGCAAGCCGGGAGATTTCCCGGCTTGCGGTACCGACCACACTCGAATAAAGTGTGTCGGTACTGTACCTTCCATCCATTGCCTGTTTAATGCAAGATAAGATCTTGTTTGAGTTGCAGCTAATGCATGGCTTTGGACACTATTGTCTACAAGCATTCCTAAATCCTGCTACATCAAGGATTCTCCTAATTTATCTCTGTTTAATTTGTAAATTGCCTGTTTATTCTTGTTCCCAACATGCATAACCTTCCATTTATCTGTATTAAACCTCATCTGCCATTTACCTGCCCAAGTTTCCAGTCCTTCTCGAGAGAAATTACATCCTGCTCTGATTCTACTACCTTACACAATTTTGTGTCATCAGCAAAGATGGAGACTTTGCTCTCGATGCCAACCTCAATGTCATTAATAAACAAGTTAAAAAGCAGGGGTCCCAGTACCGATCCTTGAGGTACTCCACTCACGACTTTAGCCCAACCTGTAAAAGTTCCATTTATTACAACTCTCTGTTGTATATCCTTTAACCAGTTTTCAATCCAGGTGCATACATTAGTACCGAGTCCAATTTGCTTAATTTTGTACACCAACCTCTTGTGTGGAACCGTATCAAAAGCCTTTGCTAAATCTAAGTAGACCACATCAACTGCATTACCCTGGTCTACATTCCTACTTACCTCCTCAAGGAAACTAATACGGTTAGTTTGGCACGACCTATCCTTCATAAATCCATGCTGATTATTTCTAATAATTTTGTTTTCCATTAGGTATTCCTGAATATTATCCTGTACTAAACCTTCAAGTAGCTTCCCCGTTATTGATGTCAGGCTTACAGGTCTGTAATCCCCCGGTTGTGATCTAGCTCCCTTTTTAAATATAGTCACCACGTCTGCTTTATGACAATCTTGTAGTATGCAGCCTGTGGAATAGTCCTTGAATATTAAATGTAATGGTTTGGCTATTACTGAACTTAGCTCCTTAAGAACACTTGGATGTATGCCATCGGGGCCATGTGCCTTATTTACTTTAATTTTATCAAGCCGCCTATGTACTTCTTTCTCAGTTAACAAATTCGTTAATATAGAGGTTGTGGCTTCCTCCTGCAGCACTATTACTGCAATTGATTCTTCCCTGGTAAATACAGAGGCAAACAATTTGTTTAATTCGGTACTTCTGCTTCTTCCTTATATAGAATAATCTGCCTGCCCATCTGAAAGGGTCCTATATTTTCTTTTCAAATTTTTATGTTATTGAGGTACTTAATTTTTAAGGTTGATCTTACTTTCTATTGCAATCCTATTTTCATTTTTTGCTAATTTGATTTCCCTTTTGCAACTTGTGTTATATTCCTTATAATTAAGGTTACCAGGTGGCTTCTCCAAAAATACTGGACAGAATGGTGAAAGGTGCGACACACTTAAGAAAATTTATTGTGACTGTTACGGCATTTTTTTCTAAATTTCTCTCCAGGTATGCACGAATTTGCGCCATTTCATTTTCTATTTAGTAAAAAAAGGTGCACCCTCCCCAGACTCTTTTTTATTTTTTTAATGAAATAGAATATGAAATGGTGCAAATTGGAGCATACATGGAGAGATATTTAGAAAAAATTATGTTAGTCAGATCATTTATAAATAATATACCTGTAGTCATACTCACCCCCATCCTCCCCTCATCCCGTCACCCCAACTCATCCCTTCTTGCCCCTCCATCCCTCTCATTTCTCCCCCCCCCATCCATCTCATTTTCTCCCCCCCCCCCGCATCCCTCTCATTTTCTCTCCCTCCTCAATCTCTCTCATTTTCTCCCTCCCCCATCCCTCGTTTTCGCTCTCTCCATCCCTCTCATTTTCTCCCTCCATCCCTCTCATTTTCTCTCCCCCCTCCATTCCTCTCATTTTCTCCCTCCCCCATCCATCTCATTTTCTCTCCCTCCCCCATCCCTCGTTTTCGCTCCCTCCATCCCTCTCATTTTCTCCCTCCATCCCTCTCATTTTCTCTCCCCCCTCCATTCCTCTCATTTTCTCCCCCCCATCACTCTCATTTTCTCTCCTCCCATCCCTCTCATGTTCTCTTCCCACCATCCATTTCATTTTCTCCCCCTCCCTCTTATCCACCCCCCATATCTCTCATTTTCTCTGTCCCCATACAGTACCTCTCATTTTCTCTGTCCCTCACCTGTCTCACTTTCCCTCAACCCCATATCTTATTTTCTCTCCACACCCTGTCATTTTCTCCACCCCATCCCTCTCATTTTCTCTCCGCCCCATACCTCTCATTTTCTCTCCCCCCCATACCTTTCATTTTCTCTCTCCTCCCATCCCTCTCATTTTATCTTCCCCTACCTTCACCCCTCTCATTTTCTCCCTCCCACGTCCCTCTCATTTTCTCTCTCCCCCATCCCTTCCATCCCTTTCATTTTCTCTTCCCATCCTCCCCATCCCTCTCATTTTCTCTCCCCCCCTCCCACTTGCCCCATTCTACCTCCATGACCACTTGCTATTTCCCCAACCCCATCTATTCTATTTAGTTCATTATCTGTTTCTTGTCCCTCCCCCTCCGTCCTAATTTAAAATCTCCTCCAACCTTTTTAACATCCTCCCCCTTAGCACAGAAGATCCCTCTTCATTGAAGTGCAATCCGTCCCTACCATAAAGATCGCATCTCTCAGAAAAGGAATCCCAGTGCTCTAAAAAAACAAAACCTTGCACCACTTTGTTAGCCATGCATTAACCTCCCTAGTCTCCGACAATCCCTGGGGGTAGTGCATGGTTAGTATTAGAGAAAATACTACCTTGGAGGTCCTTGCCTTAAGCTTGCAGCCTAGATCCCTGAAATCATTTTTTAGGATCCTCTACCTTTCTCTAACTTTGTCATTGGTGCCAACGTGTACCAAGACCGCCAGGTCAGTCCCAGCACCTCCCAACATTCTGTCTACCCTATCCACAATGTGCCGAACCTGAGCACCCGAAAGACAACATACTGTTCGGTTCATGCGGTCATGGCAACAGATTGCCCTATCTACCTTCCTAATAATGGAGTCCCCTACCACCACAATATTTCTTGGTCTCGGAGTATCCCCAGTTCCCTCTGTGCTGGAGGAACTTTTCAACTGGCTGCAAGAGGAATCAGTCTCCCCCAGCCTTGCTATTCCTGCCCTGACACTCCCAATATCTTCACTCAATCTGGCAAATCTATTGAGATGGTTTGGCTCTTCCTCTAACCTCTGCTTACCTGTCTAATTGTTACCCAGCTACCTACCTATTCCTCACTCACAGCTCCACCTTCTGCACCAGTAGTCCAAGCCAGTGGCTTGCTCAGTGAGCA
Organism: Ascaphus truei; assembly: GCF_040206685.1. NCBI lineage: Eukaryota > Metazoa > Chordata > Amphibia > Anura > Ascaphidae > Ascaphus > Ascaphus truei. The sequence goes on along the minus strand of NC_134489.1, from coordinate 61,343,629 downwards.
CTAAACTCCTTTCAAGATTGCCAATGTCCCTCAATATTGCAAGTTGCCTCTTCAGATCAGCAATCTGAGACTCCAAAGAAACCACTTGCTCACACTTCCCACAGAGGTTTGCTCCCTGGAACAGCTGCTCCAAGGGCACATACATGTCGCAAGATGTTCATTGACTGGTATTCTCATAACTATAGTTGCAACAATAAGCAGTATTAAGTGCAAACAATTTACTGTACGTCAGTATCCTATACCTTGTTTCACACCTTCCTTCTTTCAACTCCTTCTGGTTCTAACTCCAGATCAGTGGCAGACTTGGTCATTAGGCCCGATAGTCCCGGCCCTAGGGCAGCAAAATGTTGGGGCGGCACCCCCATATATAGAGGCAGCACTCTCTGGCCTGATGAGAAGTTCCTTACCAGCTACCGCATCCACCTTCCTTCTGCAGCATCAAGAGTCACTGAGACATCACACGGCATCTCGTGTAAAGAACCTTTCCTTTGTTGCTGGTGAAATCTCCTTTGCTCCAACCTTAAGCGATGACCCCATGTCGTTTGTACTGCCCTAGGGATGAATAGTTCTCCTTATAGTTCCTTGTATTGACCTTTGAATATATTTGTAATTAGTTATCATATCCCCTCTTTAAAAAAATTGTCTGTCCACCAAGTCCCATCTTTACTAAGGTGTCTTCTATATGGCACCTTCCTGTACTGGAAGATCCTTTTCAGCCCATTGACTTAAGTAGGATTTAAAGTGTCTTCTAGCTTAGTAAATATTGCCCATTATGAGAATACTGTAATCATTCAAAAAGTTATTAAATATTACACCATAATGTTCTAAATTATTATTATTATCTTTTATACTGCAGTGCATTATAATTGTTGTTGAAGACAATAACAAGCATAACTGATCAACATCAATTTGCATATGAGATGATCTCTGCTCCAAGGAGCTTACAGTCTAATTTATGTGTAATATAGAAAACTGCTAGTTTACCACAAAATATAAGCCTTTCCACATCAGTAGTCATTTTTACACACTTGGATTACGCGGCCTGGGATTCTGCAGATTCACAATCAAGAGGTTGCACAGGGTAGTAATACATTTTTTAAAAGTTAAAGTCAATCAATCGTCATTCAGTCTAGATGGTGGTTCTCGTATTGGTGTGCCTCTCTCCCTAAGAGTCCTACAGTACCTGCTTCTTACCTTTTTAGGTAATGGAGATTTCAGTGCTACACTTTGATAATGCCTACAGTATCCCGAATTTGAGGATCCACGGGATAGTTTGCAATACGAATCTTCCGTCCAACGTAGCCTTCCGAGGGTTTGGATTTCCCCAGGCTGTGCTTGTTACAGAAACATGGATTGAAGAAGTAGCAGTCAAGTGCAATTTACCACCACATAAGGTAACTGTTATATCACAGGGTTTAAGTACTAATGTGTGAAGGTATTATATAAGGTAATCGGCTAGTGAAACCTAGGTCCTAACCGAATATCTCATGCACAGATCTCCTTGAAGTGTAGAGGGTAATCCTATAAAAGTTGTGAACCCTACAGTCTTGAAAATGCAAAGCCAGCAGTACAATCAACTTCACACTGATGACACCCATTAAGGTTGAAACATGTCTGTGAGTGGTTTCTCTGGCTTTGCATCTGATTCCCATGCTGTGCTTAAAAGCTGTGTTAACAGCGAGCATTAGCTTATAAGGGTTCCATGTAAAAATGGATTTCAGGCAAAATGCGACACGGTGTACTCATTTGCATGAATCCCTTGCTGCAGTGGAAGCACTGTATGCTAGGTGATAATGGTGAAAGGCAGGGTCGCAGACCTGTCTAAGACATGTGAATGTGCTGACAAGTGATCTTTTTATTTGATGAGGAAGGTCCTTTCAGGACCGAATCGTTGGATCAAGTGTGCTTGCATACCATCTTTAATACAGGTTTTTTCTTTGCATCATTACCACTGAAGGCCTCCCCAATGATCCTCCAGGCACAGTGATTGCAGTCTCTCTTCTCCATGTTGCTCCAACACATTTCCTAATTTTATCCTCTTATATGTTTGGTTGTTGTCGGTCTTTTGATATGCCTTGGCTTCCGATCTGTGTCCAAATATGGTAATTTCCTTTTGCGATAATATGTCCAGCCCACTGCCCCTTACATTTCTTCATCTTGTGATGATGCCAAAGACTTTTGTTTGCTTTTATCCCCATTTATTCTGTTTCCCATCTTTTTGGTAGTATCCTTCATACATCTCTCCATACATCTTTGTGCTATCCATACTGTATGTATGTGTTTTTATTTTTATATATATATATATATATATATATATATATATATATACATACATACATACATACATACATACATACATACATACATACATACATACATACATACATACATACATATATATATATATATATATATATATATATATATATATATATATATATATAATACTGTCCAGGTGGTCCCCCGTATCCGACATCCTGCTTTCCATCGGATGCCTTATCCGACGTCGGACCCACTTATTCGACGGTCACCGCCCCCGAATAACATGGCCCTACAATTTGATGGTCCGTTATCCGACTGCGGTTTGCGGGGCGCATTCCGTTGGATAAGCGAGGACTGCCTGTATATATATTTATATATACCGTAATAAAATAAAACAAAGTGTGTGTGCCGAGCATGCGCATTTTAAGTGAAACTTCTTATCTTTTGTCATTGTTTTATCACTGAAATTGTATTTGTAATGGGGATGTTTTTAATAAAAAATCAAAACACAAATTCAGTGCCAAAACGCAACGACGTTTGACTTAGAACGCGTGTTTTAGCTATTTGCACTTCTATATTTATAGTAACTTTGAATTCCTTGTGTGTGGGTGTGCCCGTGTCAGTGTGCGTGTCAGTCAGTGTGTGTGCGAGTCACTCAGTGATGCAGTGTGTGTGTGTGTGTGTGTGTGTGTGTGTGTGTGTGTGTGTGTCAGTCAGTGTGTGTGTGTGTGTCGGTCAGTGTGTGTGTCGGCCAGTGTGTGTGTGTGTGTCAGTCAGTGTGTGAGTCAGTGTGTGTCAGTCAGTGTGTGTGTGTGTGTCGGCCAGTGTGTGTGTCGGCCAGTGTGTGTGTGTCGGTCGGTCAGTGTGTGTGTGTCGGTCAGTGTGTGTGTGTGTCGGTCAGTGTGTGTGTGTGTCAGTCAGTGTGTGTGTGTGTCAGTCAGTGTGTGTATGTAAGTCAGTGTGTGTGTGTCGGTCTTCCTGTGAGTGAGGTGTGGTGAGGGGGGGGGGAGGAGGCGGGTAGTACTCGCTGCCGCTTCTTGTGCCCGGAACCTTGTCTACCAAGGAGATGGAGGGGGGTTAAAGTGGTTGGCCCCGTTGCTATGGAGATGCGGTAACATCTCCGCTGCAGGTTTTGGGAGCGCTCAGCAGCATGTAGAGTGGGGAGCGCACGGTAACGTGTGTGTTTGTGTGTCAGTGTGTGCGTGTTAGTCAGTGTGTGTGCGAGTCAGTTAGTGACGCACAGTGTGTGTCAGTCTGTGTGTGTGTGTGTATGGTAGTCAGTGTGTATGGTAGTCAGTGTGTGTGTCGGTCTTCCTTTGAGTGAGGTGTGGTGAGTGGGGGGGAGGCGGGCAGTACTCGCTGCCGCTTCTTGTGCCCGGAGCCTTGTCTGCCAGGAGAATGTGGTTGTCCCCATTGCAATGGAGATGCGGTAACATCTCCGCTGCAGGTTTTAGGAGCGCTCAGCAGCAGGTAGGGTAGGGGTGGGGGACACACGGTAACGTCTGTGTGTGTTTGTCCCAGTCCGTCCAGTGGTGACTCCTCCTGGTGGAAGCTGGCAACACTGATGGCCTCTTCTGCCAGGAGTGATGTCACTTCCGTCACCAATGACTTCCGTCTCAATCAACTACATTCACGCCGCTAAAGAAGTTTCACTTCAAAAAGGGTATAGCCTTGCATCATACATGCATTAGGTACAAGCCTTCTTCCATAATACCTGACTGTAGAGACGATAATCTGTTCTCTTCTTTCTCACCTGTTTTAGATTCGAGAGATCAACATGTACAAAAACCTCAGCCTGATGCACTACAAGCAGGAGTTTGACACAACAAATTTGATGAGGTGTTGGAAGGAATGTATGGAGAGCTCTGCATATCAAGCCAGGAGGGGTGCTGTAAAAGACTTTAACAAGCAGAGTTACTGGGTGAAAAGGGGCCTCTCCATTATTCCCCTGAAATACCCAGTTATGTATATAAGCGCCTTTCTGAATCAGGTCAATATTTCTTTGTTATTGTTAGAATACAATTCTGAAATGTGCATAATGGACAGAATCTCGTGTTTGCTAGTGGGAGGGGTTGCAATGCATTTGAGTGCTGTTCAAACTATAGTACTTTGCCAGGGCATCAATTTAATTCAATATGTTTTTCTTCACTGTGCTGGAAAATAATTTAGTCCCATTCATTAGAATGGAGCTGATTTCTTCCCTAGCAATGGGAATTAGAAAGGAGCTCATGTCTTCCCCAGCAATGGGAATCAACTTCATTGTCTATTGAATGGAAGCATTTATATGAAAGGGGTGGACGCCTTCTATATGGTCCATGGTCTGTAAGATGTTAGATTTTTAAACATTAGAATGCGATTTAAACATTTACTAGCAGTTTACTATGATTTGTTTTCTTTCATAAAATATCATAAAGGTGCGTAGTACAGCAAACTTATCCCCACAAGCAAAGTTGCGAAGCATTCTTTTTTTATATATATATATATATATAAAATCCCATTTTTTCAATGAATTCCCCCAAAACTAAAAACTGCAGGAGGATTTCAGACGGGGTGGAAAAGAAAGAAAACTGAAAGTAATTAATTAATTTGCTTTTTTTTGGGGGGGGGGGGGGTTGCAGCTATTTGCAACAGGACAGGTCATGAATCCTGTACATTGTTTTAAATACAAGGGGAGTTATTCTTTGAACTGTGATAGCTCCAATCAGGGAAGTATCGGATGGAAACTCCCATTGATTTCAGTTGCAGTTTCACTGTGATAGCGCCCCGATTGGCACTATCGCAATTTAAGAACAACCCCCACAGAGCGTCTGACCACCACAACTTCTTCCTCGATATTTTATTATTAACATGTTTTTCAAAGGAAATATTGCTGTTAACATCCTTGCAGGGAGTCTTTGAAATGACCGCAATTGGGATTTGAATGTAACATTGCACATGGGGATATACGATCTGGCTTCAGTACCTCCCTTGTGCTTTGTAGATACGGTAGATGGATCTTCCATTTAGCCGTTCTACCCTTGCTACTTTGCTGTGTGGGAGTGGTGTGCCCGCCATTGCCAGGTGTTACAATGTTGCCATTCACACTGTATATGGAAACATGGTTTCACTTGTCATGCCCCTTAACATGAACACCATTGATTACAAAGGGTGCTTTTCCTTATTAAGATTTTCATCCACCTGCTTGTATTTGTTTTCCCAGGCTGGTGCCTTAGTTCATATCTACGTAGATGGATCTGTGCTATTGACACATGGTGGTACTGAAATGGGACAAGGTATTCACACCAAGATGATACAGGTAGAAATATGAATACAATATTTATATTTTTCATTACCAATAGAGGGAGATGGCAGTCTGCTTGTGCGAGGTCCTGCTCAACAGACACAGACATCACACTGCATTTAATACACGGGATTTCCTGCAGCTTTTGCATGCTGCATCAAACAGCATGTTCAGTAAAGCCGGGAACACGGAAGTGCAGAATCAGTTGAACCTCTCAAACAGCAGTTTCGTCCTTTTGTACTCATCAGTTTAAGCTTGGTTACTGACTCTGCATTGTGAAACCATGTGATAAAGTGGATAGGAAGCGAATAGTGACGCGCCCACTGGCTGCTCATTTGCATGTAATTACCCAGAATCCTTGTCTGCTGCTTAACCAATATATGACATTTGATAAATGGGTGACTGATTCAGGTTTGAGGACCTGTGGAAGACATGCAGATACACTTGTGGTATTGTATCTTTGCTATACTGAGGTTTTTTTTGTAATTTCTTTACACGCCATAACCTAATTTGGGTTCAGCTTCAAATGCAAATTCATTGTTAATTATACCTGTGCAAAGCATCTGCCAAGAAAAGCTCTGTGAAACAGTGAGACAACTCAGGCGTCACTCCGCTTTCTCTTATTTCCGACTGCAGATTGCCAGCCGTGAATTGGGGATACCCATATCTTACATTCACATCTCTGAAACCAACACAGCCACCGTCCCCAACACAATCGCTACAGGCGCGAGCGCTGGAACCGATACCAATGGAATGGCAGTCAAGGTCTTGTATTTCTGTTATAGGTCCACTTGTTGGTCACCCAGATAGTACTTCGAGCTGTTTTTAGGAGCTTAAACAGAGGACTGGAGAAATAGTTATGGGCTGGTGTCAGTATTTCTTGCTTTCCTAAAAAGTGAGATACATAGTGTCAATTGTAATGGACCGTTTTCATCATCTTTATACTGCACAGAATGCTTGTGAAGTGCTTCGGAAACGCCTTGAACCCATCGTCAGCAGAAATCCTGGGGGTAGCTGGGAGAGCTGGGTAAGAGACTTTCTTGCAGCTTAACATGATAAGGCTACCTAAGATAAGTGGATAAAGGAAAAGCCGGTTCGATTTCCAGGGCAGGCACTAATGTTGCAATGATAACAATGTCCAATGTATCAATATGCATTGATGGGTGTTAACTGGAGGATGAAATTACTATAAGATCTGTTGTAGGAAAATGTAATGTGCCAAGTAAGATGAATAGCAGAGAGAAAAGATGGGCATTCACGGGGAACATGTAACAACCGGTGTAGGTATCCGTTGAGAGTAAATATGTTACCTCTAGATCCGGACCAGAATTGGACGTTTCTTCTCCGTGCCTCCTATCGTTGCAGTGAGGCGTTTCTCCCACCCCATGTAGTACGCCGTCTCCTGTTCAACTGGCCAGCCTGCAGCGTTCAATTCTGACAGCTGACCCATGAAAAAACCTTCAAAACTCACCGTATTGTTGAAAAAATAAAAAAAGTTTTATTAATTACATTCTAAAAAAAAAAACGAAGAAATCTCTGAGATTTTGTTTTGTTCTTAATTTGTTTTGTGTTTTTTAGGATGTAATTAACAACACTTTTTTTTATTTTTTCAACTATCCGGTGAGTTTTCAAGGTTTTTTTTTCACCGGTCCGCTGTCCCACCAATCTCCTGTGCTCTCGTTGCATACGTTAAGTGCCTTTTGAAGTGGGTGACTAAACCTGGTGTGAATCCCAGGTGTTCGTTCTCCTTGGGACATCAAGCAACCCTCTCCATCTGCCTATACCACAGACACCAGCATTAGATTATAAGATCTCAGGGACTCATTGAGCCAGGACAATTATGTGTACAGTACAGCGCTTCCTACACCAGGGATGGCCAACTCTAGTCCTCAAGTGCCATCAACTGGTCAGGTGCTGAAGCCGGGATCTCCTGAAAACTTGACCTGTTAGTGGCCCTTGAGGACTGGAGTTGGCCGCCCCTGCCCTACCGTGTCAGCGCTTTAAAAGAAAAAATATGTGAGCTGTACTATTACATTATTTCTATGCAAATTGCCTGTCTGTCATTGTCTCCCCCTAATCCCATACCTCCCTGTAAAATGCTTCAATAGCTTTCTGTTTTGGAGAACATTGCTATGCATAAATAGCTCTTAAAGAGATGATAACAAATCATTTTTATGTTTCTATCTGACATTTGAAATCGAACCCACTTGCGAAGATTGTAAATCTGACACCAATGAATGTGGCTTCAGGCTGGATTCTTTAGTCCTTGACTTCTGTTTTGCAGATAAAGGAAGCCTTTATGCAGAGAATTAGCCTTTCCGCCACTGGCTACTACAAGTAGGAACATTTTCTACCTTATTTTATGTAAGGGGGTTATACAAAAGGCAAGGTAATTCCTTGTACAAAAATATATACATGCTGCAGGGGGATTGATATTGACGTACTGTAATGGGTGTGGTGATTAAGTCTGATACCAGTTTTATTTGAAGCATAGATTTGACTTATAAATACACTACCATTGTTATAAAAATGTACACCTACAGCAAAAGTAGCATTAAGATTTATTTTGTTAAAGATGCACTCCCACATAGGGCCAAAGGAGCTAATGGCCGTTGTATGTTTAAAGGGTAAACCTTGGTGAATAATGTACGGTATTTAAAAAAGAAATACGTTCATGTATCATATTTAAAATCATTTGTTTACATTTTGAAAGTATGCTTTTATTTTCCTTTACACGTGGACCCGTGAATGAGAGTAATTATTAGTGTTCATGGCTTCATCTCAGTGGTTGTTTTATGTACAACCCTTCCCTAACACAATGTTTAAACAGGGCAGAATAACAGAGCGAGCAGGGTAGTTAAATGACCCTAAACCTCAAGTTACAATGTTTACAAACATTTCCAGAATAAAGTTTCAAAAATAATTTCACACTAACTGTACTTACCTGTTTTTATTTTTTATTTTGCAACAGGTAATATAAGCACCTAGATTTAATCTAATAAATATATTGCTGGCTTTGGTTCAGTTTGATCCTATCTGAGACTCAAACTTTAGTTTCAGGCTGCATCAAATAAAAAAAAATTAAAAACCTGTAATCTCAATGTTTTTATGTAAGGTAATAACTGATCCTAATATATCAAGTAAATACTAAATATTAATGTAAAAATCCAGCTAAATCACACCACGTAATGGACACCATGGGTTTTTCTCTGTGCTGCCATGTTCAGTGTACTGCATCTCTCTGCTGTCCATCCGTCACCTCCTGTGATATCATGTATGGCTCTGCCTGTGACAGGGACCATTTAGTGACAGCACCATGGGGGTATTTGAAAGAGTGTGATTTTAATATAACACTTTCATTTAAAGCAGCAATACCACCTGGGAAGGAATATTTCAAACCAGGTGTGTGTTGTGCGCTGAACGGTACAATTTTCAGCTCTGGGAACACCCCGGTCTCAGAGATAATTACCAGCAAAGTTGCCAGTGCCGGAGTTCTGATCTGGATAAACGTGCTCCCACTGCTTAGTAAATATGGCCCTTCAAGTCTACTGGGTCCAGCAAGCCAATCGGAAGCCAAAATGTCATCAGTTGCAACTTCCTGTTGCACAGTGACGGTGGCTATCGATGATACCGGATGGACACCTGCAATTTTACCGGTAATTATCATAGGAACTGAGGGGTCCACCAAGCTTAAAGTAGCATAGTTCAGCTCAGTGGAGCCCCCCAAAATATATAAAACAATAGATTACAATGTATGGCTTGTCATTTATGGCTCAGGAAAAGGCTAAAGTGGCAATATGGCAACTTCCTGTTTTACCTCTTTAAAAACATTTGTTTTAACTTTAATATGCTAAAAACGATAAAAAAACAAAAAAAAGAAGAAATTTAAAAATACAAAGCGCACCAGGGATCAGGAATAGTATGAATTATAAAACAATAAAAATAACAATCAAGAAGTTACAAGTTTAAAGTGCATTGGTGGAACTTCACATTAAGGCCAAGAAAGGACACACTACATCCTTGCGTTAGTGGGCATCCGGATAGATCTCATGTTGGAGGTAGCCTGAATTTAAAGGTTCAGAGCTTTGTCCAGTGGAAGGGGAACATTCAACTCTGAACATTCCACCGACACCCAACAGAGAAACAACAACTGAAACTACATGTAACAAAACCCCTGTGGGATATAGGATGCAGGTCCATCTGCTTCGCTCTGCCATTATAATGTGTCTGTTGGGGCGCGTGAAGATAAACCACTATTCTTTAGCTCCTAAATGTGCGTATGCCGCGTTATCAATTAAAACATGGCACAAGTATAGTCCCCACAATCTTTCTAACCAAAGGTTCTGTGTTCTCCCAGAGGCTCTGAAAATCATTTTGACTGGGAGAAAGGAGAGGGTCAACCCTTTCCATACTGTGTTTACGGAGCTGCCTGCACAGAGGTGGAAATAGATTGTCTTACAGGAGATCATAAGGTAAACGGGGAAATACATTTGACATGAAACAACTCATTTTAATGGAGTGTAATGCAATACAGGTCCAATCTCTTCAGTGCCAGAGGTTTATGAGCTACAATGATTTAATTTTTCTCTATTCTTTTCTTGAGCAGAACATCCGAACAGACATCGTTATGGATGTCGGTTGCAGTATTAATCCGGGTATAGATGTGGGTCAGGTATGTTGAATTTAAGAATACTTCACTGCAAGAGGGCTAGCCATGCATTTGTATGGGATTAAACTGCAGATGTCAAGAGAGCAGGGTGACATGGTTTTAGCTTCTTGCCTTGACCTTGAAAATACTTCATTTTATCGCCTTTATGTCTTTATCAGTCTGTCATGTACAATAATAACATTTACACGATGCCTTTCAGTGCAACGGCCTCTGTGGTGCAGTCTTGGTGCTGTGGTCTGTATGTCAACTTCCCAAGGGAAGAGAGGAGAAAGGAGACAATAATATTATAAATAGCAAGTTACAGTTGGCAGAGGCTGGAATTGAACCTACATATGAGTCTATTCAACATCCCCTCTAAAGTAATCTCCCCTGTATTTGACTTCCCCCCCCCCCCCCCCCTTCCTATAATCTGAGTCAGGGCATCCCATTTCACCAATATCACTGCTAAGGTCATTAATTAAAAACCATGACATCACGTTTCCTCCTTTCTTTCGGCCACCAGCTTGATAGCTGATCCCATCAGCTATTTTGTATTCCCGGGACAATAATTCTTGTTTTGGGGGTTATAAGCTAAATATCTTGGGAACCAAGGGCGCAAATGGGGATCTGAATCTAAAATCTGATCTGAAAATACTGTGCTAGGGAATAATCCCAAGTTTAGATCAGAGAAAATGTAAAGAAATAATGCAATATGAATGGCTGTTTTGATTAGTGCTAGTGCTATTAGAAAGATAGTGCTACTACTATAAAAGAGTGATATAGTGGTTGAGGTGTATTGGTCTGTATAACTAAGCACAGTGGCATTACTATATAGTTATATAAAAAAAAATTCTATGTTTTGTCCTCAGATTGAAGGAGCATTTATTCAAGGCATTGGGATGTACACAACAGAGGAGCTGAAATACTCCCCAGAAGGTGTCCTGTACACGCGGGGACCTGGTCAATACAAGATCCCATCAGTTTGTGACATCCCTCAAGAGTTCCACGTGTCTTTGCTGACATCATCCCAAAATCCTTATGCTATCTACTCATCCAAGGTAAAGAGGAAAGATAGGTCATCGTGATAATAAAAATTGGGTACTAGAGGTACAGTCTAAAAAAATTAAGTACTCGTTGACTATAATCTGGGAATGATTCCTCTAACTTCCTGTAACTTTTATCACATTTCTGTAAAAGTGAATGTGCCGTTAATGGATTAATTGAATTAGTTCATTAGGCTGTAACACCATGGAGCATGTACATCATGTGCTGGTATGGGTTATTGCACCCTTTTCGGGGTGTTCACTAATACTCAGGTCAATAGGAATTAACGCTGGAACGGGTGCAATAACCCATACTAGCCTCCCATAAGGGATAAACTAGATTGTAAGCTCTTTAGCTCAGTGATTTTTTTTTTTTTTAACATTTCTTTAGTTTGCTATATATTTTTCTTAAACCTATTTTGTCTAAATTACTATCTACATCATTAGACGTAGAATGTAAAATAATATTGTCTTGACAAAAGTCCTGTTCACTATCTTAATCCAGAAAAGGTATCGGCCCCTACTTACTAAAGTCTTCTGCCATAAAACACCTTCCGGCGCCTGAAGATAACGTACAGCCGTTAACTTAAATGTGTTTTATGGTGTCTTCCAGCACCGGTATGTGTCTTACGGCAGAAGAATGCTTAGTAAATAATGTCCAGTCTACAGACTCAACAGGGAGAATGTAATTGCTGTGTTATATGATTCACGGTTACAGTGAGTGGTTGGATTCAATATCCGGCACATTCACCAACAACATTGCATGAATACAAATAAAAGTACCTTTTTAATGTATCAACATATGGATAGACAGGGCTGCTTTTTAGAGGTCTGACAGATACATCTGTGAGACCTCTTCAAGCTGTTTAGGATATTTTCAGTGGGTGCGTGTTTTTTTCCCCCAAAATGAATAAGCAGATGTTCTTTGGTCACTTGATGTATCGTTTACCCAGGGAATAGGGGAGCCAGCTCTGTTCCTGGGTTCCTCTGTCTATTTTGCTATAAAGGACGCACTGGGAGCTGCCCGTAAAGAGAGAGGATTGTCGGACATTTTTACACTGAACAGCCCTGCAACCCCGGAGAAGATTAGGATGGCGTGTGGGGACCAATTCACTGACATGGTGAATATTCCTCTTGCTACTCTTGTCTCATCTTATTGCTTCCTGGAGTTTAGAGGTGTTTCTCTGGTGAAGCTTTTTATTATTAACCTACTAAATTCTACTTGTGCAACATGCCACAGCACCACATCCCTGATCGATGTGTATACTGTGTGTAATATATTGAAATAAATATCTGAAAGCAATGTATACTGTAATTTGGGGATCAATATATAGAGGGTATATATAAATATATATTTATTTATTATACACACACAAGAAGATGCATTTTGCTGAAAAATACAGAGCAAACATTTTAATTTGCACCATTGAAACATTTTAACACCTTGCGAGCTGGAGGGGTCATGGCACCAGAGTGCCACAGCCCCTCCTGCACATTGCAATCACGTGACCGCTCTCTGGTCAGCGATTACGTGGATGGAAGAGGGGGTCCCTCGTCCCTCGGGCCAGATCGCATTCAGCACCGCTCCAGAGGAGCGCAGAATGCGACCTCCTCTAGAAAAATTAGCTGAAAACCCATGACTTGGCTACCACGTTATGTGGCACACAAAGGGTTAGTGTCATTACATTTGGTGTAGTTCTCTTAGGAGCAGAGATTAATGCCACTAGAGATGGGCAAACCAGTCCAAATTAATTTCCCGGATTTTTCCGAATTTGCCATTCAAAATCCGTTCCACGGTGTAAATTCCATCGACAGATTGTTACAGTTTCAATCCGGGCGGAGTAATCCAAAACCGCCATTGGATACAATCCACTAGTGGATTTTCACAATTTATCCGCGGATTCCGCAATCAGCTGACGGATTTTAAGAATCCGATCCACGGATTCAGCAATCTGCAGTCTTAAAATTGCAGACGGATTGTCGATGTTAAAACATTTTTTGCAAAAGGCCAATCGCAATTTTTGAAACTGATCTGCTGAAATCCGCCGACCAAAGGTACCGGCCGATCCATACCGGCTGATCCATACCGGCCGATCCGTGGTGGATCCAAATCCTCCCCAAAAATTCGCCCATCTCTAAATGCTACCTTAAACTGGTGGGTTTCTTTGATGACGCATCTTATAATATTGTACTGACACTCTCCTCCCCTAACTCCACTCCCCAAAATACTCACTGATGCAAGTGGAGCAAAGGTCCCTAATACACTGACACAGAGTTCGAATGACATAATGTGCACCCTTTTGTTTTAGTAACACTCCAGTTTGCAACATTTAATACATATCCCTATATATCTCCATACCCTCATACAGACTGAACGGTATTTTTCTGTATATCAATTAAAATGTGTCTGTAATATGCAGACTTATATCAATCTTCTCCTGGACATTTAATTGAATGAGCCTTGGCGTTCGCTACCTGTACCATTTAATTAATCTAGAAATTCATGGCCATAAGTGAAGATAAGTATAAAGATAGATACTTGTACAAAGGCTAATTAATCCAATAGTTGCTGATAAAATAATAAGACTCAGAGTGACATATTGGCTAACCTTACTGATCTTAATTTTCTATTTACCTTTTAGATTCCAAAAGATGATCCAAAATCCTTTGTCCCATGGGCCATTGATGTGTAAATACTGTAGCAGTAATACATTTGGGTTTGCAAAATGTGCATATGGAAAATAATAATATAAGGTTAAATCCCCATAAATTGTAGATGAATGGAACATTCTAAGAGCTGTTGCGCCATCTGAGGTGAGATAAGTTCATCATATCCATGACAACAGTCTGATCCAATCAGAGTTTTTAACTTCTGAAAGTTCCATGCACCAGAACACCCCCCCCCACCCCCCCTGCCCCTTACCTGCTGTTTGGCATCTCATCTCTGCGGCGTCATGTGATGTCGGGTTGCCATTTGACGCCACGTTTTCATGGCAACGCTTCGTTAGGAGAAGTCGGAGAGAAGGTAAGGAGGCAGTTCCTGAGGCCCCACACTCCCCCTGGCAACCAATTTAAATGTTGTGGGGAAGAGCATGGGGCCTCTGTAAGCGCGGTGCCCCCCAGTTTGTGCACCCCTGTACCAGACCCATGTCTGTTACAATCTGCAAGCTATGCTGAATCGAACATTCTGATTGGTCAGTGTCACAGCGCTGCTTTATAACCCATCACAACTTATTCATGTAGTCATCATATTAAAGTATTCGAATTCAGATTTTTGCACTATTTGCATATATTCATCTTTCATTTCAACAGAAGAAATTGGTTTTTATGCAAATTGCAATCCTGGAAGGCTTAATCAGCTGTTCACTTATTAATGTATTTACACAAGTACACATTTTTCATTGTGACCTCAGTAAATAGATTTTGCTTGAAATTTTCAAATAAAAATGACCCGAACTAGTCATACCAAACTGGGGCTGATATGCATCTATAACCCCAAGGTAATCATGTGCCTAAAGAAAGGACAGCAGTTTGAAAGCTGTATTTTAACAATTACTAATGTATTTAATCATCAATAAAGGTTTAACCAACACGATACAACCACTTATTTTTTTCTAACAAACTGTGTTGTGAACGTACTGTACATACTTTCATACAGTATATCAATTTGTGTGTGTATCATTCTTCTTGTGAATACCAATAATGCTAATAATTCCAAAGCAACAAATTAGTTGTGAAAGATGTCAACCTACAAGGACTTTAATCAGTGAGATGTGGGGGTTCTGGGGGGGGATGGGTAGTTTAATGGAAAAATATTGTATATTAGTGAGACATCATATTCTGCGATGACTGAGACTGATATGGCTGAAGCTAAAAAACAGACTGATCCAAAACCAGTGAAACTTACAGAAAGTCAATGAGGGTTGACAGGTCTCAGTCTCCAGTTCACAGTCCAAGTCTAAACTAACAGTTTCCAACCTTGGTTTTATTACCATAAATAAGTGACAGATCTTTCCTTACCACTAATTACTTGCTTGTATGTTAGCGTATCTAAACCTACACCACTGTTAGGGGGCGGCCCCAGTCACTTCTACAGCACACGCCTCGGAGTGCACTGTGCTATCAAGCCCCGCCCCCCCAGTCAGGCCGGTCCCAGTCCCTACATTGTCGCGCACCTTTCCCCAGCGGTGCGCGACAGGTTTTCAGGGAGGCAGGGGAAGTTGAAATGAACATCTGCGACAGAGGCGTGGCCACGCCCCCACCGGCGGTTCAGCCAATAAGGGCGAACCAGCCGTGGGATGTCATGGCCACGCCCCCGCAAACCCACAGCCACGCCCCCTCCCGTCGCAAACCTTCCCTCAGACCGCAGATCGCGGGGTAGCGCTGTGCACGCGCCGCCCCCCTGCTGGGCGCGGGTGCCACAGTGAAGACTGGGGACTCAGCCTTATGCCAAAAGATGCCTGTAGCCCCTTTGTTTGATTGGATCATTCAAAAGTCTGAGTACTTGCCTCTTAGGCCTGGTCCCCGCTGGCTACTGCAGCGGACGCTGCAGGGACAAGAGCCCTCCAATCAATGGCGCCGGTCCCGCTGCGAGAATTGAGAGCAGGACTCGCGACGGAGCGCTAAGCCACACCCCCGGCGGTTCAGCCAATGAGGGCGAACCTGCCGGGTGACGTCATGGCCGCGCCCCCGTCACTCCCCTGCCACGCCCTCCCTCCCCTCCCCCGGTCTCTCTTTCTGCAGCTCACTGAAGACCGGGGAATCGGTTGCACGCGCCGCCAGTCTCGCGGGCACGCTTGCAGCGGAGGTACTGGGGCCTCAGCCTTAGCATGAAAACACAAATGTAGCACGTTACAAGCAAAGACAGCTTAATGTGGTGTATGTGTGTTCCGTGTGTTCCTTTAGTTATTGATTTATATTCCCTGAAGACATTGCACAGAAACTTCATTGGCCATGCCCTGAGTTTCCCTGGATAACTTCCCATAAGCATAATATCAATTAACACTGGGCTGTGTACTCTGTAATTTCAGTTAAAGGCTCAGTCCCATTTAGCCTGCCAACAATATATTGATTGATTGCTTTTTTTTTCTTTTACAACCATTTTTACTTTTATTTCGCATCCTGATCATAGTCTGAGGCAAGTTGGAAATCAGCTCAAGCCCTACTCCAGATCAGTTTGTAGTTGCGATAAAGCAGACCCTCCAATATTTGTCACACGAAGATAGGTACAGTTCACCTCAATCATCGGGATGAATATATACTGTACAAAAAATTACATATTTGTCTTTGCTTTTGTGTAAATTCTTATTTATTTAGCACCACGAATGTAGACAACACAAAAATGAAAATTCATTACATGGAACGCTAATACAATAAGTCCAACAAACAAAATAAGACAATAAGAATGGAATCCTTGTCTTAGAGAGCTTACAATCGAAGTGGTATGTTGGGAGACTTAGGCTAAGGCCCCGCTCCCAGAGTCGGCGCACCCGCACTGCTGACAGGCGGTGTGCTGAGATACACAGACCGTGATATGCGGTCTGTAGGGAGCGGGAGGTGGGCGGGAGTGGGAGGTTTGACAGGGAGGGGGGGCGTGGCTTGAGCAGAGGGACCCGCTACTCTCCCCCCCCCTCCCTCCACGGGCTGCAGGAGGGACCCGCTACTCTCCCCCCCCCCTCCCTCCACGGACTGCAGGAGGGAGCTGCTACTCTCCCCCCCTCCCTCCACGGGCTGCAGGAGGGACCCGCTACTCTCCCCCCCCCCTCCCTCCACGGACTGCAGGAGGGGGCTGCTACTCTCCCCCCCTCCCTCCACGGGCTGCAGGAGGGACCCGCTACTCTCCCCCCCCTCCCTCCACGGACTGCAGGAGGGAGCTGCTACTCTCCCCCCCCCTCCCTCCACGGACTGCAGGAGGGAGCTGCTACTCTCCCCCCCCCCCTCCCTCCACGGGCTGCAGGAGGGAGCCGCTACTCTCCCCCCCCTCCCTTCATGGACTCGGGCTGGAGCTGCTACACACACACGCAGGCACTCACGCACTCATACACACACAAGCGCGCACACACATGCAGGCACTCACGCACTCACACACACACACACACACACACACACACACACACACACACACACACACACACACACACACACACACACACACACACACACACACACAGACAGAGGCAGGCACTCAGGCACACACATACACACACAGACACAGACAGGCACGCACGCACTCAGACACACACACAGACAGGCACTCACCTGCTTTCACTCCACACTCCTCCCCGCCCCCCGAAGCCTCTCCTCCTCCCGAAGCCTCCCCTCCCCATTGGCTCACAGCCACACCACGTGACGCGTCAACGCTAGGAAACACCATTCTCTTGTGTCTCCTAGCGGCTGACGCGCCACAGCGTGTAGTCAGCTGTGCCGCCAGGGGGGACCGGGACCGGCTCGCGAGGATTCCCCTGCTGGTGGGGAACTTGCGACATGGCCGCCCGCGCCAACGAGCGCAGCGGGACCGAGGCCTTAGTGCAGCAGGTGCAGGAGTATGTGCAGTAGATGGCAGTGCTTGGCCACAATGGTTGGTAAGTGCATCTGTTGGTGTGCGACAGTAGCCATGATTTCGAACCACTGAAATGCTTTATTCAGAAGGTATGTTTTTAGATTTGACCTAAAGGTGGGGAGAGAAGGTGCTTGGCGTATACTGAGTGTGTAACCATCATGGTACTGTAGTTGCATTAATCTGCGATAATGTTCTGCAGCATAAAACTGGGTTATGGGGGAGATAGCAGTTAAAAAAATAAATGCCACGGAAAATCAACAAACAAAATACAGATAGTAGTAATATTTAAATCCACATAAAAGTTGGATCCTGAGTAGTTAACCAACAGCATGTCTCAGTCACTCCTCCCCTCCCCCTCCACCCCAATTATTAAGATGTCCCCAATGACAAAGAGCCTAGCAAGTAGCGATACATTGCACAAGGCCTCTGGCGTCTAAGACCATTAGCTGTGGTTGTTTCACCACCAGGACTATTTGCTGCAGCAGGTACTCCTAAAAACTCAAACCCCAATTCTTACCTTAAGCACTAACCCCTTACCCTAAAAACCATAACCTTAATCCTCGAACCATAACCCCTTCCTCAGGAGTGACATGGACACGGCTAAAATGGGGGAAAATGTAGAAGATAAATGGGCAGTCTTTAAAACATTGTTAGAAAAGCACACTTATCAGTGTAATACAGATAAATGTAAGGTTATGCATTTGGGATGCAAGAATAAACTGACGACTTACACATTAAATGGGGATAAATTGGGGGAATCCTTGATGGAAAAGGATTTAGGAGTGCTTGGGCATAGCAATAGTGCCCAAAGTCATGCAGTAGCTGCAACGGCAAATAAGATCTTATCTAGCATCAAACGGGCAATGGATGGAAGTGAAGTAAACATAATTATGCCCCTTTATAAAGCATTAGTAAGACCACACCTTGAATATGGAGTACAATTTTGGGCACCACTCCTTAGAAAAGACATTCTGGAACTAGAGAGTGCAGAGAAGAGCCACCAAATTAATAAATGGGATGGACAATCTATCTTATGAGAGGCTAGCTAAATTAAATGTATTTACATTAGAAAAGAGGTGTCTCAGAAGGGATATGATAACTATATACAAATATATTCGGTGACTGTACAAGGAGCTTTAAAATTAACTATTCATCCCAAGTGCAGTACAAAGGACTTGGGTGCATCCCTTTAGGTTGGAGGAAAGGAGATTTCACCAGCAACAAAGGAAAGGGTTCTTTACAGTAAGGGCAGTTAAAATGTGGAATTCATTACCCATGGATACTGTGATGGCAGATACAATAGATTTGTTCAAAAAAAGGTTGGACATCTTTTTAGAAAGGAAAGGTATACAGGGATATACAAAATAAGTATATATGGGAAGAATGTTGATCCAGGGATTAATCCGATTGCCAATTCTTGGAGTCAGGAAGGAATTTATTTTTCCCCTTATGTCACTGGGGTTTTTTGTTTGCCTTCCTCTGGATCAATAAGTAAGTATAGATATAGGATAAAGTATCTGTTGTGTAAATTCAGCATAGGTTGAACTTGATGGACGTACGTCTTTTTTTAACCTACTATGTAACTATGGTTCAGGAGTATGAGGAGGTACATCTCAGATAAATCAAATTTGAGGCAACAATGGGACCATGCAGGCCATCCCTGTGGTGTGTGACTGGGCTGAAGGTGTAAGGTCAAGTGCAGACAAATATAGTTGTGTCTTCAGCATAGAGATGATATCTAGGGTGACCATATTTGTTCCGGCACAAACTGGGACAAATGTAGTGTATGCGCGGCCAGCCCTTGATGATTGTGCATGCAAGGCCAAAACCAAACACTGGGACATTTACAAAAATTTCGGGACACCGGAACAAAGACCAAAAAAACGGTACTGTAACAGCTTAACCGGGACATCTGGTCACCTTAATGATAGCTGAATCCAAAGAAGTTAATGAAGTTACCTAACGAGAGTACATAGGAAATGAGTAGGGGACGTAAAACCGCCTTTAGATTAGGGTTGCCAGACATTTCGTATACAGCAGGGCCCGGGCATATGGCGGGTTCCGTTCTAAGGGCCCGCCGTATAGTGAAAATCGCCGGAAAGCGGAACCGGCGATTTTCAGCTGTGCGCATGCGCATTCTGGCAATTTCCCCATTGTGCGCATGCGCAACCTCCATTTGGCGCGTGCAACCTACGTTGTGCGCATGCGCGCCGGTGGCACCAGCCCGAACTGCGCATGCGTGACCTTTGAGGAGACATGGTGCCCCCCTTCTCGGTGCCGCCGTATGAGTGGATCGCTGAGAAGCGGGGCCTTGCTGTATACGGGATTGTCACTGTGATAGTGAGGGGGTAACCAGGCTTAATAATAAAGGATAAGCCCGTTTGGTTACCTCTGATCCATGTATTGGGGTTCAGGAGTGTCAGCTCTTGAGCCCAATGTGTGTACATGCATTGTATAAAATTATGCGACAATAAAGAATTTATGTGTTTTTACCTTTCCAGGAGTGCCAGCAAGCAGTGATCGCTTGGCTATGAGTTTCATTGGGGGGGGGGGGTTACGGAGAATGTGTTGTCAGAATGTGCATAGCTAGTCGGGGTCCAGAGTTTTGCTGGATACCCCCAAAAATGTACCCAGGAATCAGGTCGGATTCCCGGATAAATATAAGCACATTGCTCCGGCAAAATCTCCCCTTGAAAACGCTTGCGCTACTCACCGCTAGGATTCCCTGCTTCACACAGACCAGAAAGGTAAATGGGGCATAGGGATGTCAGGTGTCCCTGGAACGGTCAAGGGGTCCCTAGGTTAAGGGGGGATGCCCAGGTCACCCAGAACCCAGTATAGGGGTTCTGGGGGTGCTTCAACTATAGATAACGTTGTGAGTTTTAAAGTCTAGTTATAGTGTGTGGGGAATATGGCTAGTAGGAATAAAGTGCAACTCCTTATTCTATGCCCCATAACCATAAGACATAGGAAAGTATAAAATGTATATTTTATTAAACAGTGTGGTTTAAAGTACATATATGCTTGTGCACGGTATAATGAGCTGGGTCTTTCCGGACCGATGTTCTGAGTGAGTCACTGGGCTAGGTGCCAGCATGTCTACTCAGACATCGGACATGAAAGCCACAGAGGATGCCAGAGGTGTGAAGAACATTTGGGTAGAAGGTTTAGGCTCGAGTACCTACGTCCTGGGATGAATAGAAGTCCTCGGGACTACCATTTGCCTTACTAGACTGTGAGGAGCCTAAACCAGCAAATGGCTTCTGAATACCAAGTGGCTGAGGTGGCAAGCTTGCGCATGCCCTTGGCTGATTCTGAAGATCCGCTTACCCGGCTTCAGAAGACTGGCATCACTCTGATTGGCTGGTAGGAAATTTCCCACGCTCGGATTGGCTGTAGTATTTCATGAATGAACTCTGAAAGACTATAAAAATCCCTGAGCCAATCCAGGGAGCAGATTCTAAGCGCCAGAACATCAGCGGCAAATTTGAATGTACCAAAAGATGTTCTCGCAGAAATAGCACCTCCGGAGGAAAGAAAGCGGTGGCATCAGGAACTTCATGCCGATTTGAGTTCCAGGACATTTCAGGCTGAGTCCCAGTCAACTAAAGACTTTGGTTTTTCGTTCATTTCAACTAGGAAAGTCTAGTTTTGTAGCCCAGACCCCCAGTAAGTGTGTCTTTCTTATTTGTTTTGTGTTCCACTGTGTGTTTGCCTATTTTAAGTGAATAAACCGCAATTTGTTTCATCAACTCATTTTGCTCAGTGTCATGATCCCGGTATAAAGGTGTAAATGCGTGGTCTTCCGTGACAGTCCCTTATTTCATTGACCTGTCCCATTGTCCCGGAAAGTTATGTCCGGACACATAATTGTCCCATATTTAAGTGACTTAAAATTACTGTAATGATATCATTCATAAAAACGTAATAGATTTCTGCTTGAGTGTAATAGTTATCTTTTCCGATAGATGTCGCCTTACTAAATTATGAAAATAATAAAGTTAGGACACTACCAGGTGAATCCTGTCTCATTCACCTTTTGCTGTGTGTATTTTAGTATATGCAACTGAAACAAGTTTAGGTAAATCCCATATTTGAATCCTGTCTCATTCACCCCTTAATTAAATTAAGCTTTCACCCCTAGGCATGGAACACCCTGTTTAGAAAAACCATCTATTTGAATGTGCCTCAGATGTGCTAATTAAGCAGACTGAACTTAACTGTCAGGTGACTTTTTAGGCCCATATAAACACAGGCAGAACAGCTTTAAGCTGCCTGCAGCCCATCCAAGTAGCCCATTGTAAATAGCAGGAAAACTGACGTTTAAAGGGAAGTTCAAAAGAAATGAAGAAATGGACAACACCTACTGGCCCTGATTCCTGCATTTGAACTACTCTGGAAAGGGGGATATTATCTATCCCACACTGCACATCTCAGCACTTTTCTATTGCTGTGATGCCGCCTTTACTATTTATATTTGCTATGACCTCACTTCTCAAATTATGCACTTTCTACCAGTCTCATTATGTCTCTAACGCTATTCATATATCTCCATCTCTCCTTCCACTACCACTTCTAAGTTCACATGAACTCCTTTCTTACCTGCACCCTCTGATACTACACCGCTATATCGCCTGCACTAAATCACACCCCTACAAATCCTCCTCACACATTCTCTTTCTTTCCATGCTTCTGGGGATATCTCTCCCAATCCTGTTCCGTGCCTTAGGCTTTGGTCCCGCTGTGGCCGGCGGCGTGCGCGGCAGCGGACCACCAGCTGCTTGCCTCAGTTCTTGAGGTCCCCGCTGGCTCCTTCCGGCATGGCTGACTGCGTGCTGTGACGCGTCAGCCAGCCGGAGCTACAAGGAACTTGTGATTTTGGCGAGTGCCGCGTCACGTCGCATGCAAGGGAACCAATCACGGATTGGATCCCAGCAGCCAATCAGATTTCCCCCCCCCCCTGCTCCGATCCCTCCGTTCCATTCACCCTCCCGTTCCGATTTCCCCCCTCTGATTCCCCCCCTGCTCCGATCCCCCCCGTTCCATTCACCCCCCTGCTCCGATCCCCCTTCCGATTCCCCTCCTACTCTGATTCCCCTCCGATTCACCCCCCCCATGTGTATTTGTGTGTGTGTGAGTGCCTGTGAGCCTGTGAGGGTGCCTGTGTGTGTGTGAGGGTACCTGTGTGGGCGAGGGGGGCGAGGGGCCGAGGGTGCCATGGGGACGAGGGGGCCGAGGGGCGGAGGGTGCTGAGGGACGGCTGCAGTGCTGCGCTGCGGGGCGGTCGGTGTTCAACGTATGGAGTCCCTCCGGGAACCAGCAGCTCAAAGATTCTTGTGCCGGCAGCCGTATCACGGGAGAACAGGAACCAGCGTCGCACTACCAGCAGTACCAAAGTTCATAGGCAAGTGACGGCCTCAGTTAGACCACGCCCTACGCGTTTCGTCATCTATGATGACTTCATCAGGGAAACCGGTGATGCGGGGGGGCGATGCTGGGGGGGAGGGGGTGGCGAGACGGCCCACTGCTGCATGGGGCGGCGGCTGCGTGGGGTGGCTGAACGGCCCGGTCCCTGCAGGGGGAGGGGTCAGTGCTGCGGGGGCCTGTGCCATGTGGGGGGAGGGCCGATGCTGCGGGTGCGGCGGTGCTAGCCCGATGTAAGGGAGGGGTGGGGGTGGCAGGACGGCCGGTTGGCTGCGGGGGGGAAGGCGGGTGATGGTGCACCGTTGCTGCCGGGGTGTGGCGGTTTTGGCTAGGGGGAGGGGGGGTGGCAGTGCTGCTGGGTGACATGTTTCCCGGTGCTGCTCCTCCAGCGCGCGCCGAGCCTCCCTCTCACGCCGGAAGCTAACCCAACCTACTTCTGGCGCTGCCAACAGGGAGACTCGGCGCCGGGTGCAGCGTTTTTTTTTTTTTAAATTAACTGGCCCTTTTTCCCCGCTGCTGGTGTGTAAGGGTCTGGGAGTCACGCCGCCCTCGGCGTGCTCCTCACTCACCTGCAGCTCCGACAGGTCCCCCCGCGGCACGCTGGCAGCCTCTCTCCGGAACGCCGATCACAGCTCCACGTGGGCGCGTGCGCGCACGCCAAGACTCCTCTTCTACTCTTGGGCCGGCGGCTACGCTCGGTCACGCGCCCGCAAGCACAGCTACACGGAAGTGCGGCCACACGGAGCCGCACCAACCCCTTAAAGGCACAGCACCTCAAACCATTGCTGCAATCAAATGCAGTCTGACTACTGGGCTTTATGGCTCCTCCCCTGGAACTCATGCTGGTCCTATCCCTGCCGTAGCCTGGCCCTTCCACACACTCCCACCTTGCTGCGCTGCCATTGGACCCTCTCTCCTATATATACCTTACAGTGTCACTGACTCGTTGGCTGAGCATAGAACCAGTTGTTCTCATCACTCTCTGCCTCCCTAGTCCTGTCTTGTCCTGTCTTGTTTTGCAGTCTTCCTCGTGTACTGAACCGGCTTCCTCTACGTCTACCCGCACCTCTGGCATCCTGAACTCGGCATACAGCAACACGACTCTCCGCAACTCTGGCATCCCGATCCTGGCAAACGGTAAACGATTACGTCCTTCTCTCTAACACCGGACTTGGCAAACAGCACCCTCTACCATCCGTACCTCTCCTGCCCTGATCCGGACTCCCAGACCACTCTACTCTTAAGACGTGTCCTCGTGGCTGTGGGTGGTGTTATATCCTATCCCACCTCAGCACCGCGGTCCCGTCTCGTTTGTGGTGAGCACGCCCTGACATTATGCTCACCCCTACAAACATGGACCCCCCTGAGGTGCAGCGCACTTTAAATGCCCATACAAATCTCTTCACCAGGCTAGAGACTTATCTGGAACAAGCTGATAGGCGAATGGATACGTTACAGCAAAGCCTTCATTCCCTTAATGTTCAAGTCCAAGCTCTCAGTCGGCAACCTTCACCCGTGGCTTCCACAGCTTCCACAACCGCCTTTCCAGCACCTCCGTTTGCTTTGGAACCTCGTATTCCGGCTCCCAAACACTATGCCGGGGATCCCCAAGGATGTAGGGGCTTCCTTAACCAATGCCTCATCCAATTTCGACTCTCGCCCTCTCGTTTTGTCTCTTCTGTCTCCAGGGTCGGCTATATCGTGGCTCTTCTCATCGACGAGGCGCTGGCATGGGCTTCTCCCATCTGGGAACAACAAGGTCCTCTCACACAGGACATCGAACTCTTCGTCGAGGAGTTCCGAAGAGTCTTCGACACCCCTGCACGGCAATTAACGGCAGCATCTTCTCATCACATAACCCAGGGAGATCGACCCGTCGCCCGGTATGCTGTGGAGTTCCACACACTTGCTGCTGAGAAGGGATGGAATAATGAAGCACTATCTTCAGCGTTTTGGCAAGGTCTGTCTGAATCCCTAAAGGATGAGCTTGCAGCGCGGGAACGTCCCACTGACCTAGAGGATTTGATCAGTCTGTGTGTTCGAGTGGACCAGCGTCTACAGGAGCGGAGAAATGAACGTTCTCGTTACCGTCAACGGGTTTCAAGGCATCTTGCTTCATCGTTCATGGCTCCTACACCCCTTTCCGGGGACATCCCGGAACCAATGCAGTTGGGAGGTAACAAGCTGTCTGCTGCTGAAAAACAACGTCTTCGCAATGCCGGTCTCTGCATGTACTGTGGCAATTCTGGTCACATATTACCCCAGTGTCCTCACAAGCCGGGAAACGCCAACTCCCAATGAAATCCCGGAGAGTTTCGTTGGGAATACTTACACTTTCTCCCATCGTCAAAGACGTACTTCCCACCAGGATAATGTTGCCTATAACACTGTCTAGAGAGGGGTTTCACACTCAAGCACGGGCGTTCATTGATTCCGGTTCCGTAGGCAATTTCATCGATGAGACTTTTGCTAGACGGAACAATATTCCATTTATCAATAAGAAGACGCCAGTAGGTCTGGAGGCCATTGACGGTCGACCTCTACAGCCGGCATTCATCACGCTACAGACGGTGCCTCTCCTACTGCAGTTCATCGACATTCATACGGAGATCATTACCCTCGATGTTATCCACACTCCCTCTGTTGAGCTGATTTTGGGTCTTCCTTGGCTTCAACTCCATAATCCTCGCATCGACTGGACGGATCGGGAACCTATCCAGTGGAGTGCTCCTTGTGCCAAGACATGTACCAGGATTTTCCAGAAGATTGGTGGGTTGACTACCCTGCCAGAGAAGGTCGACTCCCTACCTTCTGTGTACTGGGAATTCCGTGATGTGTTCGACAAAGCACGTTCCGAGGTTCTACCTCCGCACCATTCTTTCGACTACCCGGGGCACCTCTTCCCAGAGGACGATCCTATCCTCTCTCTCTCCCAGAGACTAAAGCCATGAACACTTACATTGCAGAGAATTTAGAGAGGGGTTTCATCCGAAAGTCTTCCTCTCCAGTCGGAGCAGGCTTCTTTTTTGTCAAAAAGAAGGACGGTTCTCTTCGTCCATGCATAGACTACCAGGGTTTGAATAACATCACACGCAAGAACCGCTACCCACTGCCCTTGATACCGGAACTCTTCGACCGTCTCCAGGGAGCAACTATCTTTTCTAAATTGGATTTAAGAGGTGCCTACAATTTAGTAAGGATACGTGAGGGGGACGAATGGAAGACTGCTTTTAACACCCATGACGGCCACTACGAATACCTGGTCATGCCGTTCGGTCTGTGCAACGCACCAGCAGTTTTCCAGGATTTCGTTAATGAGATTTTTCGGGACATTCTTAACACATTTCTTATCGTCTACCAAGATGACATCCTAATCTTTTCTAAATCCCCTCAAGAACACATCAAACACGTTCAACAAGTGCTGTTATGCCTCCGGGAGAACCATCTCTTTGCGAAATTGGAAAAATGTCAGTTCCATCTCAAGTCGGTGGCTTTTTTGGGATACGTTATCTCTGACTCCGGATTCAATATGGATCCAGAGAAACTTAAGGCTATTTTGGACTGGCCCCGTCCGACCACTCTCAAAGCCGTGCAACGCTTTCTAGGTTTTGCAAACTATTATCGACGCTTCATTCGCAATTTTTCTTCTACGGTATCTCCCATAACTGCTCTCACGAAGAAGGGTGCAGATCCTTCATCATGGTCTGAGACTGCCATACGGGCATTTAATCTTCTGAAAAAGGCTTTTGTGTCTGCCCCTATCCTCACCCACCCAGATCCTAAACTTCCATTTACCTTGGAGGTAGATGCCTCTGACATCGGGGCTGGGGCTGTCTTATCCCAAAGGACCTCTCCCTTAGCCAGACTACACCCATGTGCCTTCTTCTCGAAGAAATTTTCGTCCGCAGAACGGAATTACGATGTCGGGAACCGGGAGCTTTTGGCGATCAAGTTGGCATTAGAAGAGTGGAGACACTTCTTAGAGGGTACGGAGACACCTATAACCATACTCACAGACCATAAGAACCTTCTCTACTTAGAAGGGGCACGTCGTTTGAGCTCTCGACAAGCCCGCTGGGCACTATTTTTTTCACGATTCAATTTTCTTATCTCCTTTATTCCTGGCTCCAAAAATCTAAAGGCGGACGCTCTGTCTCGACAGTTCCTGGCAGAGGACAAGTCTGAAGAACAGCTAGAGACGATTATTCCCTCTAGATGTATTCTGTCCACCAACTCCTTTGATATTTTGGACAAGATTCGATCCGAACAATCACAAGCTCCGAGGGGGCTCAAGGTTCCGGAGGGAAGACTCTACACGGCACCCCAACACCGCAAAAGGGTTCTCGAGTGGTGCCATTCCTCTAAATCAGCAGGACATCCAGGGATACGGAAAACCAACAACTTTGTTCAACGTACCTTCTGGTGGCCAGAGAGGGCTAAGGATGTGGAGGAGTTTGTTAAAGCGTGTGGCACGTGCGCCCGCAACAAAGTACCTCGGGTCAAACCAGGCCTTCTTCTTCCCTTACCCATTCCAGATCGCCCCTGGAACCATATTTCTATGGACTTCATTGTAGAGCTTCCAGACTCCAAAGGAAAGAATACGATTCTTGTGGTCATTGATCGTTTTTCCAAACAGACTCACCTTGTTCCCTTGAGGGGTCTTCCAAATTCCTCCAGGCTTGCGGATGTTTTCATCCAGGAGATTTTTCGTCTTCACGGAGTTCCTGCAACCATCGTCTCTGATCGTGGGTCCCAATTTGTGTCAAGATTTTGGCGAGCCTTTTCCCGTAAAATGGGTATTTCACTTCAATTCTCCTCGGGATACAACCCACAGACCAATGGGCAGACAGAGAGGGCCAACCAAAACCTGGAACGATACCTTCGGTGTTTCATAACCGATACACAGGATGATTGGGTGGATCTGCTTCCTTGGGCTGAGTTTGCTCTTAACTCCCTTCGCAATGACTCCACTCAAGAATCTCCCTTCTTCATAAATTGTGGCTTTCATCCTTCCCGTCTACCTTTCTCCCCTCTATCCTCAGGAGTACAGGCGGTTGACAAGCGCATCTGCCGGCTGAAAGACTTATGGACGAGGATTCAGGAGAACTTAAAGGTGGCTACAGGGAGACAGAAACTCCAGGCGGACCGCCTTCGACGCCCGGTTCCGGAATTCGTCCCAGGAGACAGGGTTTGGCTTTCTTCCAGGAATATCCGACTAAAGGTTCCAACCATGAAGCTAGCACCTAAGTTCCTCGGTCCATTTCCTGTGGCCAGGAGGATTAATCCTGTGGCTTATCGCCTACGCCTTCCACCCTCGATGAAGATTCCTTCAGTCTTTCATGTATCGTTGCTTAAACCAGCATTCCAGAGTCCTCGCTTTTCTAAGACCACGTCTCCCCCACTTCCTCTTCTGATCCAATGTCAACAGGAGTACGAGGTTCAGTCTATCCTGGATTCTAGGATTTCCAGAGGAGGAGTACAATACCTGGTCCACTGGAGGGTGTTTGGACCAGAGGAACGTTCCTGGATTCCCCACCGGGATCTCCACGCGCCTCGACTCGTCCAGGCTTTCCATCGTAAGAATCCCTCCAAGCCATATCATGGACGCCCGGAGGTCGCCCCTGAAGGGGGGGTACTGTAAGAGTCTGGGAGTCACGCCGCCCTCGGCGTGCTCCTCACTCACCTGCAGCTCTGACGGGTCCCCCCGTGGCACGCAGGCAGCCTCTCTCCGGAACGCCGATCACAGCTCCACGTGGGCGCGCGCGCACACGCCAAGACTCCTCTTCTACTCTTGGGCCGGCGGCTACGCTCGGTCACGCGCCCGCAAGCACAGCTACACAGAGGCGCGGCCACACGGAGCCGCACCAACCCCTTAAAGGCACAGCACCTCAAACCATTGCTGCAATCAAATGCAGTCTGACTACTGGGCTTTATGGCTCCTCCCCTGGGACTCATGCTGGACCTATCCCTGCCGTAGCCTGGCCCTTCCACACACCCCCACCTTGCTGCGCTGCCATTGGACCCTCTCTCCTATATATACCTTACAGTGTCACTGACTCGTTGGCTGAGCATAGAACCAGTTGTTCTCATCACTCTCTGCCTCCCTAGTCCTGTCTTGTTTTGCAATCTTCCTCGTGTACCGAACCGGCTTCCGCTACGTCTACCCGCACCTCTGGCATCCCGAACTCGGCATACGGCAACACGACTCTCCGCACTTCTGGCATCCCGATCCTGGCAAACGGTAAACGATTACGTCCTTCTCTCTAACCCCGGACTTGGCAAACAGCACCCTCTACCATCCGTACCTCTCCTGCCCCGATCCGGACTCCCAGACCACTCTACTCTCAAGACGTGTCCTCGTGGCTGTGAGTGGCGTTATATCCTATCCCACCTCAGCACCGCGGTCCCGTCTCGTTTGTGGTGAGCACGCCCTGACATGGTGGCCCTGATCGCGGCGCCGCTCTAGCCAAGCCACGGCGCAACAGGGCGCCGTGGCGCACAGTTTGGGAACTACTGCTCTAACCTCTTCTTTTGGCCTTCAACAGTGGACTGTAGCCAGCACCCACAAGGATGGCCACTACCTAGACCTGGTTTTCACTAAAAACTTTTCTCTCTCTGATTTCTCCATTTCCCCTTTTCCTCTCTCTGACCATCACCTCATCTCATTCTCTCTCTCTCGCTTCTTCTCTTCTCCACCTCCATCTACCACTCAGTTCTGCAGAAACCTGTGCTCTATTAAACTACCAGCCTTTGAGTCCAATTTACGCTGCACCCTCTCCTCTCTCAGTTCTGCTACACACCCTGACAACCTGGTCAGGAACTACAACTCTGCCTTATCCTCCTCTCTTGATCTACATGCCCCGCTTTCTCTCTGCCGTCCTCGCCCTTCTAACCCCAGACCCTGACTAAATTCCCATACGCGCATGCTACATTCCTCCAGTCATTCCTCTGAACGCCTCTGGAGGAAATCTCACACTCTCGCAGACTTCCTTCACTACAAATTTATGCTATTCTGTTTCAACTCTGCCCTCTCTCAAGCTAAACAAACCTACTTTTTTTCACTAATCAACACGCACAGGTCTAACCCACGCCAACTCTTCTGTCTTTGACCCTCTACTCAAACCACACTCAGCAACCTCTTCTTCTTCCATTTCTCCTCAGGTCTTGGCTGACTATTTGAAGGAAAAGGTGGAATCCATATGTCAGAACATCCCTTCTGTTTCCTCCTCCCATCCTACACCGCTTCCTAACTCTACTCCTGCCTTCCTTGACTCTTTTTCCACTGTCTCAGAGGAGGATGTGTCACTGTTGATCTCCTCCTCACCCTCTACCACGTGTCCTCTTGACCCCATTCCCTCCCATCTCCTAAAACACCTTGGTCCTCCTATAATCCCTATGCTCACACACATTTTTAACGCCTCCCTCTACTCTGGTACCTTTCCATCCCCCTTCAAGCATGCAACAGTTATACCATTACTCAAAAACAGCAAGCTTGACCCTAACTGTCTTTCTAACTATCGACCTGTCTCCCTCCTGCCTTTTGCCTCTAAACTACTTGAACGTCTTGTATTCTCTCGCTTGCTCCATTTTCTCACCACCTATTCTCTCCTAGATCCTCTACAATCTGGCTTCCGCACTGCTCACTCCACTGAAACAGCCCTCACTAAAATAACTGATGACCTCCATGCTGCCAAAGACAGAGGTCATTACACACTGCTCATATTACTCGACCTCTCTGCAGCATTTGACACTGTGGACCACCCTCTTCTCCTTCACATTCTCCATACTTATGGTATTCGGAACAAAGCTCTATCGTGGATCTCCTCTTACCTCTCCTATCGTACTTTCAGTGTCTCTTCTGCTAACACCTCCTCCTCTATCGATCTCTCTGTGGGGGTACCTCATGGCTCTGTCCTGGGACCTCTTCTCTTTTCTCTGTACACACTCTCTCTAGGTGACCTAATAACATCTCTTGGGTTTAAATATCACCACTATGCTGACAACACACAAATTTAGTATTCAACCCCCGACCTTACACCTGAATGTCTCTTTGCGATATCATCCTGGATGGCCCTCCGCCGCCTTAAACTTAACATGGCAAAAACAGAGCTCCTCATACTTCCCCCCCCAAACCTGGCCCTACTACCTCCTTCCACATTACTGTTGGAAGTACGATCATTCACCCAGTAGCCCAAGCACGCTGCCTAGGGGTCACACTGGACACCTTTCTCACATTCGCCCCTCACATTCAAAACATATCTAAAACGTGTTGCTTTTTTGTCCGCAATATCACAAAGATACGCCCTTTTCTCTGTTGCTCGACTGCTAAAACGCTGACTCAGGCCCTCATTCTCTCCCGTCTTGATTACTGTAACCTCCTGCTGTCCGGCCTTCCTGCCTCTCACCTGTCTCCCCTACAATCTATCCTTAACGCTGCTGCCAGAATCGCTCTACTTTTTCCTAAATCTGTCTCCGCTTCTCCCCTCCTGAAATCCCTCTCCTGGCTTCCGATAAAATCCTGCACCTCGCACTCAATTCTCCTTCTCACTTTTAAAGCTTTACACTCTTCTGCCCCTCCTTACACCTCAGCCCTAATTTCTCACTATGCACCATCCCGATTCTTGCTTTCTTCTCAAGGATGTCTTCTTTCTACCCCCTTGGTATCTAAAGCCCTCTCCCACCTTAAACCTTTTTCACAGACTGCCTCTCATCTCTGGAATGTCCTTCCCCTCAATACACGACTAGCACCCTCTCTATCCACCTTTAAGACCCACCTTAAGACACACTTACTTAAAGAAGCATATGAATAACACTGTGGATAATACTGGACACGATACATAAAGCTTGGCCCCCTTACCAGAATTCCCTCCTACTGTCTCTGTACGTTCTCCCTACCTACCAATTAGACTGTAAGCTCCTCGGAGCAGTGACTCCTCTTCCTTAATGTTACTTTTATGTCTGAAGCACTTATTCCCATGACCTGTTATTTATATTATTTGTTATTTATATGATTACCACGTGTATTACTACTGTGAAGCGCTATGTACATTAATGGCGCTATATAAATAAAGACATTTATTTATAAAATATTTTACCAGGAAGTAATACATTGAGAGTTACCTCTCGTTTTCAAGTATGTCCTGGGCATAGAGTAAAACAAATAATACATGGTTACAAGTACAGTTACATAAATGAACAGGGTATACATTATATACAAGACATACATACATACATCTCATAGTACCTGACACCCACCACTTATAGGTTACTTTTTCTCCCACCGTTACATGTTCATTCAGTGTTCGTCTTTCCCCGCTTGGCCAAGAGCAGACATGATCAAAACCAAGGACTATAGAGGTAGTGGTCAGGCCGGAGATACCATTCAGCTTGAAGCATTTAGAAATAATTCATGACTCATTATGATGTCACACATTCATACTGGATTTCGGCGTCCCGTATTGTAAAACCTTAAATGTGGCGACCCTACTTTAGGTACACCTACAGAGTGAGCCATAGAGGTAGAGGAGGAGTTGACAAAAGAGACACTGAAGGAGCAGTGAGAGAGGTAAACGCCAAGAGAGGGTGGTAAACAGTACCAAAAGCAGAGCAGATGTCCAGAACAATCACAATGGAATAGTATCCTTGAGATTCGTCAATATGAAGACAATTAGCTACTTTAGCGAGTGCGGTTTCAGTAGAAGTGCTAATAAAGAAATACAAAATGGCAACCTCATAAGACGATTATTTCAGGACCTAGTAAGCATGTTTGTAAGTGGTACTATTTGTGCACCATAAAATCATGTTCTGGGTTATGATCTGAGAAGCCTTTTTGGCCTGAGATCAGCAGGCTTTTTTTGTCTCAGATTTACAAAGCTCACTTTAATACAAAGCAAGATCGTATATGGGTGTTATGTAATAAAGAAGCATACCATTCCGCTTCAATAATGGCTCTCTGGTGAGTTATATCAAACACTAAGATGGCCATTTCAACCAGACCTTCCAGCAAATTGCCATTTATTCAACCAATAACTTCAAACTCCTAAACCTAGGCCTGTTACAACATACCAGGCACTGCTGGGATCCCCATCCCCATGGGAACAGTGAATATAAAATGGCGGAAGGAGTAACCCCCTCCATAACCACCTCTGCCAGCACAATTTACCCCGCCTCCTCATCTTTCCCAATTCACTACATAAGGGTAGAACCCACAAGGCAACATAATGCGGGGGGGGGGGGGTGCAGGCCATCCCGTCCTGTATATCAAAATCAGAAAGCTTGCGTGGCCTGTTGATAATTATAATACACTTTAATATTAGATTATGTTTTACGTAGCCAACGCAGTGGTCGTGGTTTCATATTTTGTCAGAGCTCTGCCACCATCTCCCCCCCGGCACAATGGCACAGCCCGCCTCGGTCCCGCCCTCCGGTTGGATGACGTTGAGTGACGCGCCCTAGCCTCGCTCTCTCTTTATTTTCCCCTCCCACAGCCGTGCAGTACAGGGGGTGTTCTCGGCTGGTTTTTCCCGTTATTACCGCCTGTCTCTGGTCTGTTTCCTGCCTGGCTTAAGTTCGGTAAGAGGTCAGGTTACCGGGAAGTAGGAGAGGGGCACGGGGGTTGAGGACCGGAGGCAGCCGGCGCCGTGTGGCGTCTCTGCTTTTGACTCAATAATCGAGGCAGGCTTTTTGTAGGCCGCAGCGGCGGGTAGGCCTCAATCCGCTGGGGGTGTTACCTTGTGCATTTGGGCTCTGGATGAATACATAGTGTAAGTGACCGGTTGCTGCCAGTCCCTTTTTTTTTTCTCTCGTCGGCGAGTCCTTTCTTTGTCCCCTCGGGTGTTGGCTGCCCACCCCTAATTCCTGCACTGTGTCATCTGGGCTTTGAAAGGAAGCTGTATGTGTTTCTGAAATCAGCTGGGAGAGGGTTACCCCGTGTATCAGCCAAGGGGGGTATTTCTATCCACTGGTCTCGTGGCTATAGTACCGGAGAAGTGTATGTATATGTGTGTATATGTATTTGTTGTGTGCTGGTTTTATAGATCTATCGGAATTTCCCACATTTTAGTTATAACTGCCAGAGTTCATGTTTCAGTCTTGTAAAACCAGTACGTTAACCCCCTTTCATGCATTAGACATAATTTATTGTCTTTGGCCTGCTTGTGCATTGCTGGAGCTCACGATTTGACTGACTTAATTGCAGGTGTATCTGTGACATCCTGTGTATGTGATTCTATTTTCAGTGGTTCTGCTATTATGTGGTCTCTTTCCATGTTGCTTGGCTGCATGCTTCCCTCAAGGCCATAGTCCAAGCCCTTTTTTTTTTCTTTATTACTTGGAATGCTATCGTGGCTGCCATCCAATGCTTGATTAACAAATGCTGGGGAGTAACTTTCTAGGGTGAAACAGTAGAGTAGGCTCGTATCTATCACAATACATGTAATTTGACACTTAACACAATGAATGTCAGGCCACGCTTATAGTGCCGGCGATGCGACATCGCCCGAAAACAAATGCATTGCCGCAGCGTGTTCTTGTAAATGCATTGTCGCCGTTGCAGAAACTGGTAGCCGGCAGAATTTGATTTTTCATGGGCTGTTACCTCACTTGATGGCCCTTGAACCAATCAAATGGCCGGAAAACTGCGACTCCACCGCCCGGTGAAATATAACTTTCGGCGACGGGTGCTGTTGCCATCGACGGCACTATAGGCACGGCCTAAGAAGTGCCCACTTAATATAACACACTAAAACACACCCCTACAAATCATCCTCAAACATTTTCTTTCCATGCTTCTCCTCCTTGCTTCTGGGGATATCTCTCTCAAACCTAGTTCCTGCCTTATTTCTACATGCTCTTGTCCTTGCCTGCCAAATGCAACTTCTACTCCTGGCTTAAGCGCGCGGCGCTCGTGCACACATGATCAGCCGCGATCGGCGCTTAGGTAAACAAAAAACCTATATTCACCCGTGTGCTCAACTACCCGCAATGCTCCCCCGCGCGTGTGTACAAACAGGACATCCGGTGCTCATGCATGGAGCGCTCCAAGCATGAGCGCGCTCAGCGCCAGCGGGAACTTAGCCTTATGGTGGCCTTTCTCCCTCACTCCGTGCCCTGATGGCAGGGGTGGAGGCGTGGGGCTCCTGCTCTCTATCTGCCATTACCGAACCCTTCCTACTCCTCCCTCTCTTGCTTTTTTTTTCTCCTTTGAGGCTCACTGTCCAGATCTTCTCTCCCTGTTGCGGTCATCTATCGCCCACCTACCGCTACTCATCCCCCTTCTGCCTTTTCTCTCTCACTTTGAATCCTGACTATCTTTCTCTCCTCACTCTCCTGTTCTTTTCTTTGGGGACTTCAACTGCCACATTGATGACCCCTCTATCCCTTTTGGCTTCCTACGTTCTCTCTAACCTTCTTTTGGCCTTCAACAGTGGACTGCCCTTTTCACTTAGCTTTTCTCTCTGATTTCCCCCTTTCCTCTCTGACCGTCACCATCTAATTTTCTCTCTCTTCTCCCCTACTCCATCTCCGTATACCCCTTGTTTCTGCAGAACCTGCCAGCCTTTGATTCCACTTTACGCTCCTCCCTCTCCTCTCAATTCTGCTACAGACCCCGATAACCTGGTCAGGAACTACAACTCTGCCTTATCCTCCCCTTTTGATCTACATGCCCTGCTTTCTCTCTGCTGTCCTCGCCCTTCTAACCCCAGATCCTAGCTAAATTCCCACACGTGCATGCTGCGTTCCTCTGGAAGAAATCTCACACTCGCAGACTTCCTTCACTACAAATTTATGCTCTCCTTTTTCAACTCTGCCCCCTCTCGGGCTAAACAAACCTACGTTTCTTCACTAATCAACACGCACAAGTCTAACCCACGCCAACTCTTCTGTCTGACTCTCTACTCAAACCACCCTCGGCTGCCTCTTCTTCCATCTCACCTCAGGACTTGGCTGACTATTTTAAGGAAAAGGTGGAATCCATGTCAGAACATCCCCTCTGTTTCCTCTCCCCATCCTACACGGCTTCCTAAGGCCTCGGACATTGTCAAAAAGACCGTGCTGAGGGGAAACATTATCCCTATCAGAGTGGCTTTAGACGGCGCATGCGGAGGCGTGTGGAAATGCAGGAGACGGGCAAGTTTAAATTTTGCTGCGCAGTGCCGGTCACGTGACTGCCAGAAGCCAATGGCAGTCCGTGACGTGGCGTCCTAGCCCCGGCTCCCACCCGGCACACAAGTGCGCTCGCTGACGCTCATTCAGGGACACGAAGAATCTCCTGCTTGAGCAGGAGAGCATGAGCGTCAGCGCTGTCCAGCGCTCTTCACTACACTATGTCTCAGGCTTTGCTCTCCTCCTGCCTTCCTTGACTCTTTTTCCACTGTCCATGGGGAGGATGTGTCACTGCTGATCTCCTCTTTTCCCTCTACCACTTGCCCTCTTTACCCCATTCCCTCCCATCTCCTAAAACCTCTTGCTCACATTTAACTCCTCCTCTACTCTGGTACATTTCCCGCCTCCTTCAAACATGCTACAGTTATACCATTGCTCAAAAACGGCAAGCTTGACCCTACCTGTCTTTCTAACTATCGACCTGTCTCCCTCCTGCCTTTTGCCTCAACTCCTTGAATGTCTTGAATTCTCTCGCTTGCTCCACTTTCTCAACACCTTTTCCCTCCTAGACCCTCTACAAATCCGGCTTCTGCACAGCTCACTCCACGGAAACAGCCCTCACTAAAATAACTACTGACCTCCATGCTGCCAAAGACAGGTCATTACACTCTGCTCATACTACTTGACCTCTCTGCAGCCTTTGAAACAGTGGACCACCCTCTTCTCCTTCACATTCTCCATACTCTTGGTATTCGTAACAAAGCTCTATCCTGGATCTCGTCTTACCGTTCCCATCGTATTTTCAGTCTCTCTTCGGCTAACACATCCTCTATCTCTGTGGGGATACCTCAGAGCTACTGGGACCTCTTCTCTTTTCTCTGTACACACTCTCTCTAGGTGACCTAATCGTATCTCTTGGGTTTAAATATTACGTCTATGCTGAGGACACACATTTACTTTGCAACCCCTGAACTTACACCTGCTGTACAGACCAAAGTTTCTGAATGTCTCTCTGCTATATCATCCTGGATGGCCCTCTGCCGCCTTAAATTTAACATGGCAAAAACAGAGCTCCTCATACTTCCTCCCAAACCTGGCCCTACTATCTTCTTCCACATTACTGTTGGGATCATTCACCCAGTAGCCCAAGCACGCTGCGTTGGGGTCACACTCGACTCCTCTCTCACTTTCTAAATGAATCTAAAACCTGTTGCTTTTCCCCCCGCAATATCACAAAGATACGCCCTTTCCTCTGCTGCTTGACTGCTAAAACTGATACGGGCCCTAATTCTCTCCCGTCTCGATTATGGTAACCTCTTACTGTCCGGCCTTCCTGTGTCCCCTACAATCTATCCTAAACACTGCTGCCAGAATCACTCTACTCTTTCCTAAATCTTTCAGCGTCTCTCCTGCTGAAATCCCTCTCCAGGCTTCCGATCAAATGCCACATCTTGCACTCAATTCTCCTCACTTTTAAGGCTATACACTCTTCTGCCCCTCCCTACATCTCAGACCTAATTTCTCGCTATGCACCATCCCGACTCTTGCGTTCTGCTCAAGGATGCCTTCTCTCTACCGCCTTTGTATCTAAAGCCCTCTCCCGCCTTAAACCTTTCTCACTGACTGCCCCACACCTCTGGAATGCCCTTCCCCTCAGTACCCGACTAGCACCCTCTCTATCCACCTTTAAGACCCACCTTAAGACACACTTGCTTAAAGAAGCATGAGTAGCAGGTTGGCTAATACTATACACGATACACCAAGCTTGGCCCCTGCAGATTCACTTATCAGAACTCCCTCCTACTGTCTCTGTACGTTCTTCCTACCTACCAATTAGATTGTAAACTCTTCGAACCACGGAATCCTCTTTCTAAATGTTTTCCTAAATGTTTTATGTCTAAAGCACTTATTCCCATGATCTGGTATTTGTTATTTATGATTGTCACGTGTTACTACTGTAAAGCGCTATATACATTAATGGTGCTATATAAATAAAGACATATATACAATATATGATATGGTGACATCTGCATAGGCCAGATTGGAGATAGATATATTTCATTCATTCTCCCCTGGACTACCCAAGGGCTGCAGTCAATAAACTGTTCAAAACCAATTTGAGGAAATTGTCAGTAGTTTAGCTGCAACAGTTATTCTGGTACTTTTTCTTTGGAAGTGGGTTTTTATATAGAGTGTTCTTAAAACAGTTTTGAGGTTGGATAGTCATAATGAGTAATGTTGACACCCCTATAATTGTGATTCATAACGTGGCTCCTACGACATCATAACTCCAGTAACTGGGTGAGGAATGGGATGCATTGGGCAGTGCCCTTTCTTCCCATGGTGACTGCCTTGTATAATTCTACAAAAGTTAGATTGACTGGGCACTTTAAGTCCTGTTTTTTTTTTTTTTTTTTTTTTTTGCTACTATTAAATGTGTGGAAAGATATCCAACTATTTTCCCTCAATGAGACTTTTAACAAATACTGTATCAATACTCGTTTTGATGCCAGAGTGCTTTCCCAAAACACTGACATTGCTACAATGTGTTTTGACTGTAAAATGAATTAATAGACTGTAGATTACTTTTTGTAACCTAAATCACTATCATTGGCTAGGTGTTGGTGTGCTGTACATTTCTTAGAATCCACAGCAGTAATTTTACCTTGAGATTAATTTACAGGTGTTCAGAATAGAGCTGAACTATAATTGGTAATATTATATTGGCCTGTGCGCTCTCGTAACAAGAAATCATTTGTTTTTACAGGGCATCTTTTTTATGAGTAATCAAAAGCAACAAAAGCCAACGCTATCTGGCCAGCGTTTTAAAACCCGAAAAAGAGGTAAGAGTTACTTGTTTCTTTTCCCAGCCAACAAGAAGCAGACGTTTAGTGTGGCAATATAACACTCAAATATTTTGGACTCCTATGAATTGTTGTGTTTTTTTTTTTGTTTTTTTTCCACTTCCAAATTTAACTTGACACAGGACGGTCAGTGGCATTTAGCTATACTGTAAACAGTGTCCTTAAAATCTAGCATAAACATTGGTTGAACTTGATTTGACAGGTCTGTTTGATTTTCTTTAATTTTTCAACCATCTACTATAACTATATAAAACCTTGGTTGAACCCTATGAAAGCTGATATAATCGGAACGGTGTAGGAAAGATTTATGCAAATAGGCTTTAAACCTGGAATTTTTTTTTTTTTTTTCCATGTGTGCAAGTCAAAACTTTTTATGAGTTTATGGAAAGGAGATAATGCAGGTCATGGCGTAAGCAGCTGTTAGTGGTTTTTTTGTAGAAATATTGAATGTTGTCCCCACTGCACTTTCTTGCATGCCTGGGCATCTGTCCCAATTTAAGTGCTGTTTCTTTTTTCGTGTGTTATAAAAAAAATTGTACCTTAGTCGCAGCAAATATAACATGCTCAAGGTCACCTGGAGGTGATATTGCCACTACACAACGTTGGAAATAATTTTACCGCTGAACTATACCGCTTAAATAATTTTACCACTTAACTGTCATCTATATCAGCTGTGCAAATAAGGAATAGCCAATAATTGCTGATGCCTATTAACTCCTTTTCACCGTCGGCAACCAAGGTCAACTATGTTATCTGAGCTTTCATTGACTCAAGCTATCGGTTCTTCTGCTGGGTTTGAACTGAATACCACACAAACTGACCCAAATTGGCCTTGAAAGAGCAATAACATTCGGCAAACTTAAAACTGGTCGTTCATATTGAGTTGTCTGGTGGTTTTTATTTTTTTTCATTTCTGATCACCAATATGAACTACCTGTTTACGTTATAAACCCAGAATGAAGATAAGTATTTTTATTGCATCTTTTGTCTTTCGCGTTCTTTTGATGTGTAAATGGCAGACAGCAGTCAAAGTCAATTTTGCTTTCCTACAAAGCAAGTTTTGAGCAACGGATACCTCCATAATTGAGAGAATTGCTGTTTTTTATGGTGCACTCAAGCTTTGCATAGCCTCTGAAGTCAGGGCCTTGGTGTGTTAGCAGATATCAAGATAATGCAGATTACTTCATGCAGAGCAGCTGAAGCATTTTGATGCCTAGTTTTTGAGCAGGCTTAGCTCCCCTAGGTACTGCTTAACTTATTTATACAAGGCACATAGTTAAGCTGTGTGCTGTCCTAAAACTGTTAGTTATATTGTCCAGTCTTCAAATTATTGTGCTAGATATTTGAACTGTTTTGGCTCATCCCTGTCCTCTAAATTAACTTTCTTGCTTTTATCTGAATTAATTTGACGTTTGTTCTTTTAAATAGATGAAAAGGAGAGGTTTGACCCTACTCAATTTCAAGACTGTATTATTCAAGGCTTAAATGAAACTGGCAACGATTTGGAAGCAGTAGCAAAGTTTCTTGATGCTTCTGGAGCAAAGCTCGACTATCGCCGCTATGCAGAAACCCTTTTTGACATCCTGGTGGCCGGTGGAATGCTGGGTATGCAGGTTTTATGCGAAAACATTTATTTCATGTGTTCGTCCTCCCTTTTTTTTTTTTGTCAAAACTTCTTCATCAAAGTAAGGTTTCTTAACCTGCATCATCGTCATTCTTACATTTCCATACTTCATTTAGATAACCCCAGTGCAAATGTGTTCTGTTAATGTACAAATGCATACATGATTAATTGTTCAACTGCAGTTGTGCTGGTGGTGGAGCCTATTGCACTAACTACAATTGACATTAGATTGATATAGAAGTATAATTTATTTTTTTATTAATAGCCCCAGGTGGAACTCTGGCCGATGACGTGATCCGTACAGATGTCTGTGTTTTCAAGGCACAGGAAGATCTAGAGACCATGCAGGCATTTGCCAGTGTAAGTGGCTAGTTATTATTATTATTTATTTTTTTTTTTGCAGCTTGATTTGTCCTGCCTTTTGAGTCTTCACATTCTAGAAGTGCTAATTGATCTTATTTTTGTGTAGGTTTTTAACAAGCTAATCCGACGTTACAAGTACCTGGAGAAAGGCTTTGAAGAAGAAGTAAAAAAGGTATTTATTTACCCGATTCTTTTTACTTTCAGTTTGTTTAAATGTCAGGATTATATTTTTGCTATGGTATATGGTTATTCTTGACATCTTTGGAAAACTAGTAGAACATTGACCGTTTCGTCTCCAAAAACCAGGGCTATATTATTGTTGCAATGGCAAAGCATTCAGTATTTAACATTCTAAAAATATTCCTCTTCCAGCTGTTGCTGTTTCTGAAAGGTTTTTCAGAGTCTGAGAGAAATAAACTGGCCATGCTAACTGGTATTCTTCTAGCCAACGGGAATCTCTCGGCATCGATTCTCAACAGTCTGTATAATGAAAACTTGGTCAAAGAGGGTAAGTAACTCTTGCTTTAAAGGTTTCTAAAAGTAGATCCTAAATCAGTTTAAAGGTGACCTATTTCTTGGAAAGGTTTATGGTGACTGTGTACTGGATCCTATGGTCTGTTTGCCAACTGCATAGTAAATAAATAACCGCTTTTTGTATGGGCATCTTGTACTTGAGATTTCATGACACTACTGCATTGTAAGATCTTCAGCTTATAGTAAAAGGCATGTTTACAATTCATTAATATATACTAGTGACTATGCTCATGGTCACAGAAGCCTGGATGATAACTCTTTAATGTGTAACAGCCAGTATGATTGGCATAAAATTATAGTGTGTGTCTGCAACTTTTCACCATAGAACAACATTTGCTATAAGTATCACTGATTTTGAACATTTTGTTTCCTACAGGTGTTTCGGCGGCGTTTGCAGTAAAACTATTTAAATCATGGATCAATGAAAAAGATATCAATGCAGTTGCTGGTAGCCTTCGTAAAGTGAATATGGACAATAGACTAATGGTAATTGTGTAAACTTTTAAATCAAATGACATGGTGGGCTCAAAATAATTGTTTATCTTGAAAACTGGACCTGTATTCAAATACCTTTTTAATTGTGATGGAAAACTAATGTTTCATTGGAGCTACTTGAAGTCAATTCTTGCGACTGGTCTGGACTGGGGATACAGGGCCCTGTTGGTGAACCACTGGTCTAAAAGAATCCATATTGTGCTACACTAGCCTGCAACATACTTCTATGGGTTTTTGCACACCTACTTGATACTAATAGTAACCCACCTTTTCTTTCTAGGAACTGTTCCCTGCTAACAAGCAAAGTGTGGAACACTTCACAAAATACTTCACTGATGCAGGATTAAAAGAACTCTCGGAGTATGTGCGGAACCAGCAAACCATTGGGGCCCGTAAGGAACTTCTAAAGGAACTTCAAGAAATGATGGCACATGGGGAGCCCCTTAAGGAGGTGAGTATCTGGGATTTCTGTTTTTACTGTGCACCCCTTGGCGTGACTTGTGTACCTTAGAATAGAACTCCAAATTTGTAATGGCTTTTACTTTCAGATAAGTATGTATGTGAAGGAGGAAATGAAAAAAAGCAACATCTCTGAACAGACCGTGATTGGTATCTTGTGGTCCAGTGTGATGAGCTGTGTGGAATGGAACAAAAAGGAGGAGCTGGTTACAGAGCAAGCCATCAAACACTTGAAGGTAATGGCTACAAGTAGCAACCTATGGTAAAGTCACCAGTGGATCACATGTTTTTACTGACTACGGTGACACTGG
This sequence comes from Ascaphus truei, assembly GCF_040206685.1. Classification (NCBI taxonomy): domain Eukaryota; kingdom Metazoa; phylum Chordata; class Amphibia; order Anura; family Ascaphidae; genus Ascaphus; species Ascaphus truei. Next base: position 61,300,659 of record NC_134489.1, on the reverse strand, counting down.
TGATCTGCATTTGTAAGGGTGATTTTTTTTCTTTTTCCCAGCTTTAAATTCCTAGTCACTTGTTCATTAGCTTGTCACGTCTGTAATGTTCATACATTGTAACACTGAGGCTGGGAAGAGCCCTTTTATTGTTTGGCCAAGTTCTTGGCTGTTTGAAGAAACAATATTTATGTTTTATGACTTCTGTTTTCTTCCCCTTAGCAATACAGCCCTCTAATGGCTGCCTTTACTACTCAAGGTCAGTCAGAACTGACTTTGCTGTTGAAAATTCAGGAGTACTGTTATGACAACATTCACTTCATGAAATCCTTCCAGAAAATCGTGGTGCTTTTTTATAAAGGTAAGCGATTTATCTTCACACCTATGACCTGTTGTTTTGTTTTTTTATTATTATTATTATTATTATTATTATTATTATTAACCCCTTGGCATTGATGGGGTTTAGTAGTACACCTTCGTCGCTAACTGAAACTGATTGTTAGGGTAGTGGTTGGTAGTATACTTTATATTGTAGTATACAAACTAAAAACCTTAACATGTCAATGCAGGGACCAAAACATTACAAATGATTCTTTTGTTCATTAATAGATATCTGCAGTATTAAACCAGTTCACTGGAGTGCCGTTTTTCCTCTAAGTAGCTTTTTCATTGAAATTGACAGCGGTTTCCCAATGTTTATGGATCAGGACAAATCTACCATATGTTTTCACTTGCCCTTCCTTATAAATTTGAAGCTCCTTTGGGACAGGGCTCTCCTTGCCTACTATAACAATGTATGTTAATGTTTAATTGTTTTTTTTTTTTTGTCCTCCAATCCTATGTGAAAAATATGTTGGTGTGTTATGATCTAATAACACCCACTTGAGCTTTGAAGCATTTGTTGTTGGGATTATGGCTGGATCCAGGTAGTATAGCCTATTGTAGTAATGTTTATTTATTCCCCTTTCTGCAGCTGAAGTTCTGAGTGAAGAGCCTATTCTGAAGTGGTACAAAGATGCGCATGTCGCCAAAGGAAAGAGTGTGTTCCTGGAGCAAATGAAAAAATTTGTTGAGTGGCTGAAGAACGCAGAAGAAGGTATAGTCTTTAATGCAGTAGGATTTGGTACGCTTGCGTCAAGTGCTGGTTTGTGCTTCCCCTTCTGATGGGGTGGGGCCAGAGCCTCTCTAGCAGTGCACCAATTGTATCTAGTAACTGCCCAGTCACATAATATTGCTGGACTAAATTGCCCACAATGCTGTGTAACTAGAGTGTATATACTGTATACATATACATACTGTCATACATATATATATATATTTTTTTTTTTTTTTACGGCAGCTTGACCTGCAGTTTGAATCATGTAGTACTTGATGTTTTGGCTACTGTAGGGAGAGGCTCTGTTACACTTAATTAGCTGTGCTGTTTGAATAGGCAGATTTGGTGTTTCATTTGAATCAATACAAATTTTATTTTTATTTTTTGTAGAGTCGGAGTCTGAAACAGAAGAGGCTGATTGAATTGTCATGGTGTTGTCAGTAAGCAAACACAGGAGCTGTAGATAAACTGTCATATCCTTATGTGTCCTTGTTCTTTCATCCTACCTCCTGTATCAAGTATGATATAAGGGCTTTCATCATTTCTTATTTTTCCCACTCCCCCTGCCACACTGGTGGTCAAAACATCTAGTTTTAAAACCATGTTTTAAGTAGCAATCGGAAGTCTAGATTTATATCCTTAGTTGCATTAGTTTTTTTTTTTTTTTTCTGTTACCCTCTACCTCCTGTATTTTTTACTGTAATGTAATTTAAGGCCTCTCAACATGAACAATTCATTTTATCCCTTGGTTTTCTATTAAAAAAAAAAAATTTAAAATCATTATGATTTGGTATATTTCTATTGAAATTCTATTTGCAAATTAAACAAGTATCCGACGTTGAATGCAGTGGTTTTTTATTTTATTTTTTAATATGGTTGGTTTTTGCCTTTTCACCTCCTGTTTGCACGAGTCTCACAATGTTTTCCGTCTCTTGCCAACTGGCTTTTTGTATGAGTCTTATTTTGCGCAAATGAAACTGAATTCCATCACATTAACTAACAAAGGTATAATCCTGACGCAAGACTGCAGCTCAACCTAATTGATATTATCAAGGTTGACCAGACTACCAGGGATTGTACAATTGCATACAAAACACAGGTGTTTAATAAAACCGTTTATGTAGCTGGAGCTAATACCAAGACACTGTACAACAGGCACAAACTTATTTCACCGAAATACAGGGGGGAAACTCCTAGGTGGCTTGTGCTGCCGACATGAGCATACTTTTTGTTTTTTTGTTTTTTGTGATCTTCTTGGATCCTTACCTGGAAAGTCATACTTGAGGTACAGGTCCACACAAGCCTCAATGACACTCACTGTAATTACTGTGGTCTGTAACAGTTGCTGGCAAAACAACTGTGTGGCAGCAGTGGGAAACAATACCTATGATCTGGGAACCAGTCTGAGAGCGTGGTTGATTTACTCTGGACACATGAGTAACGGTTTGCTGTGGACCTGGAAACCTAGCGATGACCGTATTTTGGGCATCATACCCTATTCTGGCTTAGACCTCTGGATGCTGGCCCAGGAAACGTACGTCATGTACGTCATATACATGTATGAACACTTTACACAGGCAACTGAGTCCTCCTCACATAGGCCATCTTTCTATGCGAGCCCAGTCATCACATCATGATGTTATCTATCATAGCTCTTAAATCAATCTTTTCATCCATGGGCAGTTCTACAAAACATTTTATTTGTACATGGGTGGCACAGGGGTGACCATGATTACTGGATCCTTCATTATTCTAAGGCTAAGGCCCCGCTGCCTCAGACCACACGCCCGCACAGCAGTCAGGCGGCGCGTGGAGAGGCACTTGACTATCTGCGGTCTTAAGGGAGCGGGGGGGCGTGGCCAAAATGGGTCAGGGGGGCACGGCAATGCTGTTGGGGGCTGGGGCCATCACACTGTCAGGGGGTTCCCTCCCTGCTCCCCGAAGCCTCCTTGAGGAGAGAGTCTGTGGGAGGGAGCAGGGGGGCTCCCTTGATGCTGGAGCTGCTTTTCCCGCTCCCCGAAGCCTCCCCTCATTGCCAGGGGTTCTATCCTGACAGACTATGGAGAGAGTCTGTGGTGGGGGCGGCCGGGGCCATTACAGTCTGCCGGAGAGAGTCAGGTTGGTGCTGCCGAAGACAAATTGCTGGTCTCCTCCCCGCTCCCTGAAGCCTCCCCCCCTCACAGCCACACCACGTGACGCATGGCTGCTCGGGATTACAATTCTCTTGCATCCCCTGGTGGCTGACGCGTCACAGCGTGAAGCGAGCCCTGCAGGGAGGAGGGACTGGGGCCGGCTCGGGAGAAACTCAAGTCCGGTGAGTGACGCGCACGGCCGTCGGAAGCAGCGGGACCCAGGCCTTATTGAACATTTGTCTTGACCATATATTGTGACTGGATAATACAGCATTAAATTAGTGTTTCTGGTTGTTTATCATCTCGCTGAACTTAATGCTAAAGGGAATATGGCATCAGTATAGAATTTGTTGTTCAACTTTGCCTCTTTACTGCTTGGTTTCTCTCACTTGGCATTAGAGATTATGCAAAACCTTCAACTTATGACAATTTTGAAAAGTTGCTAACCAGTCTTGTGACTTTCTCTCAGGTCTTGGAAAATAAATGCACTGGTTCTTCACAATTGCAGACAGTTCTTTAATTTAATACTGGGGGTGCCCCATAACAGAGGCAGTGCACCATGTCTGACACTCCAGGGGCCCCCTTTATGTAGTAGCAGTTACGCTATTTGCTTGTCTTCTAGGGGATCTAGTTGTTTGATGGAAGGAGTTTGACACCAATGTGCTGTGGGAGCAGAGGGGTGGGGGTACTCAGGTGCTGCAACCATCAGCACTAAAAGGGTTATGCCCAGCCATGGAATTCAAAATGCATACTGCTTTGTGTGGGTGTTTAATGTAAAGAAAGACCATTTATCAGTGATGGGTGCTGTTAAAAGGGTAAATTAAAGTCAAGGTTTGACATGTCTTTCTACTTCAACTGTAGGATCTTAGGCGTGTAATATAGTGTGTGCCAATTTTAGTGTTTAAACCTTATCTTCTATACTTCTGATGCGCATGTACAGCATTTAGCATTGACCCAGCAGATCAGAGGAAAGACATGAAAAATGCAGAAGACAAACTACTTTTAATGAAAATATTTACTTTGAACCCTTTGCTCTGGGGACCCCTCTTCAGAGTGCCAAGTCCATCTGGCATAGCGCAATTATCCGTTAACCTGAAAAATACCCCCTTTCCTTTACATTGTTTTCTGCTCTCCGTAGGACACCAGCTGGGGGGGGGGGGGGGGGGGAACTGAAAGGAGTTATCACATGAAGCTACAATAAAGAGGCATTAATCTCCAAGACCTGAATGCTGCCTTTTATTCTTCATCCTGGCCTTCAAAACACATTTCAGTAACCCTTTCCCTACCAGAACAGTCAGTAATGCAGTGAAAATAAACTGCTAATTTCCCCCTCAGCTACGACACCCCCCCCCCCCCCCCCCCCCCCGTCGCTCAGACCTGTACACACAGTGTGCTGCACGAGCATTAGCATTAACGCCAACTATAAAACAAGCCTGAGGCTTGGTCCCCCACTGGCAACTGCAGTGCTCGCTATGGCGGGCTCTGTGGGGACAAGAGCTGCCCTTCAATGGGGCCGGGGCTAGGCCCACTGAGAGGGGGGAGGGGGGGGCGCGCCACGCAGTGTGTGGTTCAGACTCACAATTTTAATGTGAGAAGTAGCAACGGAGCGCTAGGCCATGCCCCTGTCAGTTCAGCTAATGAGGGTGAACCTGCTGGGTGACATCAGGCCCACCCCCCCTGGTCTTGTTCACTGCAGACTGGGGAACTCGGCTGCATGCGCTGCCAGCCTCGCAGGCACTGGGGCCGTAGCCTAAGCCTTCTGGGACACTGAAGCTGGCAGCTCTTTTAGTTGAGTGAGACAGTTTAGGGTGTGTGGCATGGTTGGCAGTCAGCTTTGTTGTAAAATATGGCACACTGCTGTACCATTTTATACTATTAGTAAATCTTACAATTATTTTTTGCCATTATGCATAGCTCTGGCCATTCCACTATTCCTGGTGACCTTACGTTGAGTACAAGTCTATTATATTACAAATACAAGCTTGGGTAGGAGAGTTTGTTAATGTGAAGTTCTAACATTATCCCCTTTGCTGCTCCATCAGCTTATTGATATCAAGCTCTTGACTTAACCAATGTCTCTCTCGTTCAATCATAGGTGCATAAATAGTTTATATTTAGTGGGGTTTTCTAAGTCCACATGGAGACTTTCTATTTTACTGACTTGCCTCATTACCTTGGGTTGCCCAGCACAGGTACTGTATTCCCAGATCGCTGCCCAGTTTAAAGTTCCCAAGATAGTACAGTAGAAATTAATGTCCTGTAGTAGAGATACACTACAGCATGTAAAACAGCACCGGTTGCCAGAGTGGCCATGAAAGGGGTTAAAGTGGTTTGCTGTGTTAACATTCAGGGCAGGGGTGAGAAAGGGGGTATGAAAAAAAGTCATAATTTGAAAACCTTTTATTTTAGGACTGCATCAGCGGTATTTCACATTTACTAATACAGTTGAAATAGAATTACTCAACATAGCTGTTCTCTGGTGAAAATGACACCATGAACATATGCACTAGAACATGCTTCATATTACAAGCTAAGTGGTTGCCACATAGCAGCTAATTAAATATAATGCTTTAGAAGAACATTTCAGAGTCTTCTATCTATTCAGACAAGTGGCCAACAATAAGTATTACCACTGGCACATCAGGGCATTTCAGTTGAATGTATCATTACATCTCCATTCAAAAAACACGTAACTAATCATGTTTCACCTTCCTCAGAGTTGCAACAATATTTAACCCTAATAAGCAGGAGTAATTCTAAGGCCAGCCAGCTGAGAAGTCCCATCCGCTATCTCACGTCTTCCTACAAGTCACAGGGATGGCTCATGCCTCTTTGTCTTCCATTTCTAAGAAATCTGTCAGGGTGCCCAGGTCTAGAGGGATCAGCAAATATTCTACTCCATCTGCACCCTGAAAAAGTATTAACCAGGTAGAGAAACAAGTCATCTGTTTTTCAACCACAATCTGCAGAGATTTCATACTGGTCAACATTACACTATTTTACATTTATGAAAAAGAGGTCACTAGAACACTAAAGAAGTATTCATATTTGACAAGGTATATACTATTTGCATTAACACAGACAGTGTGTTCCAATTGACTTTCATAGGTAAGTGTGCTGCAGAAGCAACAGTAAGATCATTTTTACGTTGTAGATTTGTCAATTGCCCCACCAAGAATTAAGATGCCACTCTTATGATTGCAAAGGCAGGAGCATGCAACACGTTCATAAGGTATTCATTTGTAGGTGTAATATTCACGCATTAAGCATCCACAAGAGAGGAAATCCATCTACCTTCTTTGTGCGGATGAGTTTGTGGTCTCTGAATTCAGTCAGCTGGGCCCTAAGTGTCAGGTCACTGTTGACAAGGAATGCTTCTCGACATTGCTGGTAGAAATCCTGAAAAGATAGACCTGCAAGAAAAGGAAAAAACACTTACACCTATTAGCTACTAGGTCATGGGGGCTCTGGCCTGCCAGACCCCATTATGTGGCAGCTACATTATGGGGCAGCCAGGGGGTTAAAACGAGGCAAAGTTAAGCTTAATTTTTTTTTTTAAATGTCTGTTTTATGCCGTTTCCTAGCAGGTTTAGAATACCTGTATATGAAGGGTTGTCCTTATTTACCAGCTGATACTCTGCCAGCAACCTGAAAATCCCTCTGAAAAAAAGCAAGAAACCTGTTTAGTCCCGAAACACAACTCGTCAACCTCCCACTCGCTCTGCTGTTTGTGTTGCGAGTATCTGTTCTGCTTCTGACACCTGCAACAGGGTAATTAGGAGCAAGTTTACCTGGCATTGGGAGTGAGGCTGCGGAGTACATGAGTCAGGGAGCTGAGGGCCAGTGCTCCGGACTGCTTCACTAGCAGCGAGTTCTCGTAGGACGTCTCTTCGATGTAGGAACTGAAAGTGGTCGCCTCATACCACAGCCAATTGTACAGACTTAGTTTTGACTGATCCCACACTGAAGGGAAAAATAAGGGACATGTCATTCCAATTGTGTCATGTGACCAACATTGTAATTAATTACACTGCCTTTCTTATTCTGAATCATCTAGTCATTTACTAGCACTGCCAGTGCACATGTAAATTAACAAATGATTTGCATTTTGGACGAACGGTCAGTAACTTGCAGAATTAAATAGTGATTTAGTATGTACAGTATTTTCAAATTGGAAGCGGTCAAATAATTTATAGAGGACTTCCTGAGGGGGGCAACAGAATAAACACAGCCTCATGGGAAAGTGGAGACCAAAATGGTTTGGTAAATTTTCGGTGGGAATTCTGGAAATTGAAATATCCAACAATTCTTCTTATGGAAAGTCCTTGTAAAAAGCATTCCATCAATACATAACAGGAACGGTGTTAAATGTCTGTAGGAGATTGAGTGAACACTCTCACTCTCCCTCCCAGTGGAGAGGTTACTGGTGTGAATTGCAGCTTGTTCTCCTTCCCCCATCTGCCTAAAATCACTAGTTATCAGTGGGAAGGAGAGAGAGTTCATGTCCCATTTGTTGACTTCATATGCCACGTGTGTGGCCCTTTCTGTTGCCTACCACTGGAGTATCCCCATCTGCTTCCAAAGTGGCCTGCAATGCAGCAAACATAACCAGGACAATTGGTGTTGAGATTAACAACTTACTGAGAGGAGCATTAATGTGGTCAATAGAAGCCAGGAGATGAATGTTAGGTATAGCAGATAGTTGCCCAAGAACTTGTTGGCTTTTGTCCCCTCTTAACATCTGACTGTCCAGGTTATGGATAAGAAGATACAGCTCTAAGGTGGGATCTGCAAGGGAAACCCAATAATAGCAAACAAGACAAAAGAAACGCTTTCTGGTAAGTAATTGCTTCTCATATCGGCTTCTCCCCGTGCTGTACCAGTTCCTTGATATGTAAAAGGTCAGCGTGCTTGCAGTGTACTCGTATAGCTCGGACAATCACAAAACTATTATGAAAACGTTCATGATTATTCACTAAATGGTCAATGCCATAAAATTAGGAATAAAAGATTTTATGTTTTGGCTTGCCCATCTTCCTTAATTTAGCCTTTCCCTGGCTTTGTTGGATGTCAGGCAGATATAATCTTAACTACAAATTCAAACCTATTCATGTCCATATTGTACCAAATGATTTAAGAGGCACAGTCCATCATCCTCCACGTATACAAAAATATATTTTTATTGACATTGCATGCCGCCGACAGAAATGTTCCCGTTTCCCTTTTATATGGTGCCTGTGCAGTTATTTCGTTTGGTATTGGAATGGGAAAGAAAATGAATATTGTCTAACAAAGCGATGGTGCTGCCTAAACATTTAGTTAATCCTGTCCCGGTGCACATGTGGTTAATAGCATAGAGATGCACAGGCACTCAGGGAACTTAACTATTAAAGTCATTTATTTAAAGTGAGTCAACATTTTGGTCCTGTTTAGGACCTTTAACAATAAACAATGAAGCCTCAATGCACATCCAATATGACAAATTATTTTGTTCATTACCATGTGTTTTTTTCCTATATTATTTCTTCTCCTAAGTATTGGTCATTTAGTTCAATCCTTTGGCCAAAAAAGAGTCATATACGTACACTCACTGACACATACACCACGTCTTTAACCCTGCTTTTCACCATTATCACCTAGCATACAGTACTTCCACTGCAGCAAGGGATTCTGGGAAATTACATGTAAAGGAGCACAGCGTGCCAAATTTTGTCTTAAATCCATTATTACATGGAACCCTTAAACCAATGCTCGATATTTATGTACATGTACATGTATCATTCAAGTTACCTTGTTTAAACTTTTGTACAATGAAGCCCATTTGATCCAAGGGGCTTCGAAAAGTCCCAGTGTGATCCAGGGCTTCCTCCGTGATGGAGTTCAGAATCTGCAAAGATGAAAGGAGAGTGAATGGGGTGTGATTAGATACTGTTTCACTTAACACACACACACACACACGAGTTGGGCAGACATGCTATTATGCAATTATCATATGTGCACTACGTAACCACTTTCATAGCCCATTCTATTGCTGCAGATCAGGGAAAAGGGAGACCAAAAAGCGCACCAGCACAAACGGAGCAGGAAGAAACCAGAACAAAAAAATGATTAAAAGGGCACTTTAATGTGGCAAAAGACCCATCCAATGCATTTCGAACGTCGCAGCGTTCTTTTTGGGTCTTTTGCCACATTAAAGTGCCCTTTTAATCATTTTTTTGTTCTGGTTTCTTCCTGCTCCGTTTGTGCTGGTGCGCTTTTTGGTCTCCCTTTTCCCTGTATTGCATTGAGTAGCTGCACAGCCTGCCTGCCTGCCCTACCAGGATGTGAGTATTTGCATATTTTTCAGGGGAACCTGCCAATGAGACATATGGTGAGTGGGTTGCACCACACACCACCTGTCTTCAGGAGGATAGTACCCATTATATGACACAATAGGTACTATATCAATTGTTAGTACCCTGGTACAGTGGTCTGGCTTATTATCATTTTGAGATATACCTGCATTTGAGCGCTTCAGCTATTTTCCATATTGCTGCAGATCCCCTTATTCCTGGCAGACGCAAGCAGAGCAAAATGAGCACAAGGTACCTTATTATAAACATAACCCAAATGAAAATGGAGAAAAGGAGTCCTGCACCCGCTTAACATGGAGACACCACTAAAAAGGGAGGGGCTGAAGGTAAAAAGTAAAACTTCGGCCAAGTTACAGGTTACCATGTTACAAAGTAATATTAAAATAACAATTCCCTCCATTGGGAATATGATCGTGAATTGGTATAACTTGGTGCTGAGGCAAGGAGCCTTGTTATCTGGAAGGGGCAGTCCTTTTTGGGATGAAAGTGACCCCCTTATATGCCAGAGAAGTCGGGGCACCTACCCCCATCATTCCTGAATGTTGACATCACCAGGTGATATGAACGGAAGGGGAGGGAGCTCCCCAAATGTTCAGGTTGCGTTCCTGTGGAGCGCTGAGCGCTACCTCCCATGGAGAACAAAAGGCTATGATGCACCAGGAACGTCACAATAGCCTCTAGCATGCGCCCTACATATCCATAATGCACTAAACAGGCATTTAAAAAAAAAAAATGAATCTCTTGAATTATAAGCATTATACTATAATACTTAAGTATTATTTGAAACTGAAGATGGTAACCATTTATTATTTTTATTTAATGTATTTTGGTGATCAGATTGTCAGTCCTCCAAGCCAAACGTAAAATGACTTATTTGCACCGTAACTATAAAGCAAGCATCCACCACCAGTTTAAGTTCTTTAAAATCTAAGGCAGTCACACATTTTAATCTGGTCTGTAACTGTTTCATACGCCCATAATATATATTATCTTTAACTGCATGCAATGTCTTGTATATAATGTATACTCGGTTCATTTATGTAACTATTTGTTACCATGTATTATTGGTCTTAACTCTGTGCCCAGGACATACTTGAAAAGGAGAGGTAACTCTCAATGTATTACTTCCTGGTAAAATATTTTATAAATAAATAAAATTAGTGAAACAAGTCAACATAGGTAGTGGGTATCCTTGGGTTTAGTGTTCATGAAGAAAAGAAAAACATTGTTTTTTTTTCACAAAATAAGTCAAACAGTTAAGGATAATGTAATCTTTCAAGGGCAGCTAATGTAATCTTTCAAGGGCAGCTAATTACACTGAAAAAATACTCTCAAAAAAAAATCACCTGCTACACGGGACTGCCTTGTTAAAATATAGTTTACACACAGCATAGATGTCTACCACTCACAGATTTCACAGTGATGCTTGGGAAGAATCCGTTGATGACGATTTGGATAGAATCCTGCAGCAGAGATGTACGAAACGTCTCTATCAGATTCCGTTTGGAGCCCAGGCCAAAGAGGATTATGTTGAAGCCCAGGCTGCCAGGAACAACAAAGTAAAAATGTGAGGTCAGTGATATAAAGAATAAGGCTCCTCTATTCAACATGCTTGATTAGTAGAAGTAGTAGGAGGCAGGTTTATAACTCAGTAGACACCCGGATTACATTATTTTATTTATTTATTTATAAAATATTTTACCAGGAAGTAATACATTGAGAGTTACCTCTCGTTTTCAAGTATGTCCTGGGCACAGAAAAACAAATAATACATGGTTACAAATACAGTTACATAAATGAACAAGGTATACATTATATACAAGACATTGCATGCACAGTTAAAGAAAATATATATTATGAGCGTATGAAACAGTTACAGACCAGATTAAAGTGTGAGACAGCCTTAGGCCTGGGACCCGCTGCGCTCGTTGGCGTGGGCGGCAATGTAGCGAGTTCCCCACCAGCAGGGGAATCCTCGCGAGTCGGTCCCGGTCCCCACTGGCTGCACAGCTGATCACACGCTGTGGCGCGTCAGCCGCTAGGAGACACAAGAGAATGGTGTTTCCTAGCTTCGACGCGTCACGTGGTGTGGCTGTGAGCCAATGGGGAGGGGAGGCTGCGGGAGGAGGAGAGGCTTCGGGGAGCGGGGAGGAGTGTGGAGTGAAAGCAGCGTGAGTGCCTGTCTGTGTGTGTGTCTGAGTGCGTGCGTGCCTGTCTGTGTGTGTGTGTATGTGTGTGTGTGTATGTGTGTGCCTGAGTGCGTGCGTGCCTGTCTCTGTGTGTGTGTGTGTGTATGTGTGTGTGTATGAGTGCGTGAGTGCCTGTCTGTGTGTGTGTGTGTGCCTGAGTGCGTGCGTGCCTGTCTCTGTCTGTGTGTGTGTGTGTGTGTGTATGTGTGTGTATGTGTGTGTGTATGAGTGCGTGAGTGCCTGTATGTGTATGTGTGTGTGTATGAGTGCGTGAGTGCCTGCCTGTGTGTGTGTGTGTGTGTATGTATGTATGTATGAGTGCCTGCGTGTGTGTGGTTTTTTTACTTACCTGCAGCCCGTGGAGGGAGGGAGGGGGGGGAAGAGTAGCGGGTCCCTCCGCTCAAGCCACGCCCCCCCCTCCCTGTCAATCCTCCCACTCCCGCCCACCTCCCGCTCCGGCCCCCCACGTCATGGCCGCACCCCCTCACGTCATGGCCGCACCCCCCCCCCGACCCGTTTGGCCACGCCCCCCGCTACTACTGAAGTTTCCTGTAGACCGCAGATCGCGGTACAGCGAGTTGCACGCGCCGCCGGCAAGCAAGCCAGCCGTGCGGACGCGTGCAACGGGACCTTAGCCTTAGATTTAAAAGAACTTAAACTGGTGGTGGATATGAGAGTCTCTGGTAGGTTGTTCCAGTTTTGGGGTGCACGGAAGGAGAAGGAGGAACGTCCGGATACTTTGTTGAGTCTTGGGACCATGAATAGTCTTTTGGAGTCAGATCTCAGGTGATAGGTATTGCATGTGGTAGGGGTGAGGAGCTTGTTCAGGTAGCTGGGTAGCTTGCCCAGAAAGTATTTGAGGGTGAGACAGGAAAGGTGAACTTTGCGCCTAGACTCTAGTGATGACCAATCTAGTTCTTTGAGCATTTCGCAGTGATGTGTGTTGTAGTTGCATTGGAGAACAAAACGACAAATTGAATTGTAGAGGGTGTCAAGTTTGCTAAGGTGGGTTTGAGGAGCCGAGCCATATACTATGTCTCCATAGTCAATAATTGGCATTAGCATCTGCTGTGCAATACGCTTTCTGACCAGGAGACTTAGGGAGGATTTGTTCCTGTAAAGTACCCCTAGTTTGGCATAGGTCTTGGTTGTCAGGGTATCAATGTGCATCCCGAATGTTAAGTGGGAGTCAAACCATAAGCCCAGGTATTTAAAACTAGTGACAGGTGTTAGGGTGGTTTTAGCATTGGTTCTAATCAGGAGCTCAGTCACTGGAAGCTTTACAAATTTATGAGCATAGGACAAATGTTGTAGCTAGAAGGAGTGGCTCAGTGAGTAAAGACACTGACTGGCACTGAGTTTGAAGCAGGGGAACCTGCAACTCCTTGTGACCTTGGGCAAGTCACTTTATCACCCTATCTCCCACCAAAAACATAGATTGTAAGCTCCATGTAAGCAGGGACTGTATCTGCAAAAGGTCTCTGTAAAGCACTACGTAAAACGTGCAGCGCTATACAAGAACAAACAATGATTAATTATCTAAACAGCTGTAAATCCGGACTGTGGAGTAAAAAGGCAGAACTTTGTTCAATGCCAATGCAAACGTTGCAAATTCGGACTAATGGCTGACGTAAATCTCCATTAAAAAAAAATCAATGATCCCCTAAGACTAAAAAATAAAACCAGGCTAAATCTAGATTCTTTGTAGGTTGTGATAAAAAAAAAAAAAAAAAAACATAAAATACTTGGGGGCCAGCGTTTGGTTAGGCGTTCCAGCTATCCCCTTCCCAACGGCAGCTGGGTCTGCGTGTATCTGTGACATGCTGACGCGCACGCACAGTGTGTATTAGAACAGGGGCGGCAGAGTACAGGTGGGCTCCAACTAGCTCTGCCTCCACTGGACTTGACCTATCAATCACCACCGCTGCCAGACCCAGCGTACCAGATCCTGCTTTGATGTCGCTGGGGAGCCCGGTTGCTTTGGCAACAGTGATTGACGGGTCAATCATCACTGCGCACAGCACAGGCACCACGGAAGTCATTTTAGGCAACTGGGCAACCAGAATTTTTCCATCCCTGGGTACAACATTAGAGCTTTTGTTTTTTTAATATCGGAAATTATACGGCTTTCAAAATTGCACAGGTTCCTCTCCAAGCTACTAGAACTTTCATCTAGATTCAGCAGCACCAGAAATGATTTGATATACAAAGCTCATGCACAAATCAGACCTAGGAAGAACTCCCGGGATGCTTGCTCAAATAAAAAGTACTACTACCAGCAAAAGAAGCAAAGTTCTCTCCATCTGTATGGGAAAGTACCACTCGTCAGCTTAAGTATGCCATAACATGTGCTTTGGGTAAGAAGATTTCTCGCTCTGTCACATGGTGGTGTGTGTGTGTGTGTGTGTGTGTGTGTGTGTGTGTGTGTGTGTGTGTGTGTGTGTGTGTGTGTGTGTGTGTGTGTGTGTGTGTGTGTGTGTGTGTGTGTGTGTGTATAATATATATATATATTTATATATTACAAAGGAAGAGTGACTCATCAGTTTAAGTATGCATTTTTTGCTACAACACTCAGCACTGATTGGAGGAAGTCTAACAAAATATGCTATAAATAAGAGCCTAGGCTGGGATAGTGCCAGAAGCTTCTCCATGGACCGTGCAGGTGCCAAGTATTCCCCTCGCTCTCTCCGGATCAGACTGATCCCGAGAGAGTGAGACTGATTGAGGCTTTCCCGAGTGTTTGGAGCAGTTTCCTGTTGTATACTGTTTAGCTGTGTAAGCTGTAACTGAGAACATAACCGAAGCCAAGTAAAACCCCTTGTTGATTACATCGCTAAGACGGTTTACTGACTCAGTGTGCAAATTATTGGCTGAATCCAGAATCTTTGCATTACACCATCGCAATATAACAACTTCTACAGATGAATCCCGACTGAAGACTGAATTTAAGCCTCGGCGTTCGATAACATTGATGTATTGTAAAACCCACATTACAGAGTTTACCTAACACTTACTGCATTTGCAGCATCCACTTATAGAACAGAGCCTTGTGCTGGTCATTCAAGAGCTGCAGTTCCCCAGCAAAAGCCGAGGGGGACTTATCCAGAAGGTTACGCAACGTCTCCTGTATGAGGAAACAGTGCGATTATATCGGGTACTCTACAGTAAAACCCACATTTTGTTGATGCAGGGTCTTTAGAGTTATAGAAAATTGCTTCCATTTTTTTCCCCCCACTCATATTGGTCGTTTTTTTCTTTTCCGTTCGCAAAAAAATGAAAAAAAAAAAAGTTTTATATTAATCTGAGATGTTCTATATACACAAGTGATTATTGATGCACAAACCGGTTACACTCTGCACGTAGATTCTTAGCTACACTGCAGTAAATGCATCATAATATTTACAGCCATTAATAAGCCACGTAACCCAAAATTACATGAGTGCTAGAATAGGGGACCTAGGCACATACCTGATCCAGTTTTGGAGTCTGCAGCCTTTGCAGGGTTCTGTCTGAAGTCAGAACCTTCGAACTACTGTGAGCTTCAAAATATTCTTCCACCAGGTTGGTCTGTAAAGGGCAGGAAAAGGGGATTTGGTACTTGAACTGTTCTTTAAAAGCAGCAATCCGCCTCCAAAATGTTATGTTAAATATGTTAAATCCATATTATGCATTATATAAAAAGTCCAGTCGCTCAACCTCATTACCAAAATAGAATACAATCAATGTAAAACTGGAGGTGCAGAAGGGAATACAAGACATACATGAAACACATTGTGGATCCCCACAGGGAGTCACAAAAAGAGTGTTCCCTATTGTTTGCACTCACCCAGTTCTATAATATACGATAGTGGATATAAATGAGTAAATATCTAAAAACTGTGGGGATCCTCATTGTGCTTCATTTAAATCCATATTATGCTACAGGTTTGTTCTTAAACTCTGGGGAATACCCATAATAATCACAAATCTGTTAAATTAAAAAGCATAAAAACACAAGGTGTTTTTAAGTATCACTAAAATGACATCCCAGCCATCAGTTGGAATGCTGACAATGTACTGTGAGCACTCGACTAGTGAGTTTTTCACAAGAAAAAAAAGGTGCCAGGTTTGGTTTTAACCCAAGTTATCAGCAGAAAGAGCTCTTCAAGATCCAGTTTTCCAACTGTTGGTTAAGCCATAAGGCACCACTGCAGCCCACTCACAGAAACGGACATAAGTGACTTATGGTTTGTTACTGCTTAGAAAATGACCCTAAAGGGCTTATACACCAAGGTCCATTGCAGGTTAACACTGGATCAGGTGCGTTAACCACCAATGGAAGTTAGCGATAAGCCTGTAACGGTCCCCACTTACAGCGGCGGTTTTCTTTCCTCTCTTGGACGGGGTTTTGTTGGGGGTCTGAGACACTTTGCTTGGGGTCTTGGCTGCAGAGGCCTTTTCCTCCAACTCCTCATCTGAGTTTGAAGCAGAGTAATCACTTTCACTGTCCGACCGCAAATTAGGTGCTGAAAAATAGGCAGAGAAGAGGTTTTCATGCAGCATTAGTGCTGGGATAATTTAACATGGTAGAGACACTTTTAGGCCACAATTTATTACACACATTTTTAGGGTGCCACAAGAAACTAGCATATGTATGTATGAATACACACACGCGACATCAACAGAAAATATGCATTTTCGTTAAGCAAGTTTCATGAACTTGACTTTATTTTCACTTAAAATCAGGATGCGGGAGGATGAATATGGGCCGCTAGTATACAAACAGCACATTGCAGCACTAAAAGGGGCCCTGTTGGTACACAACTCAAATACTCAAACAATATGTTATAAGCAAAAACTGGCAAAAGAAATGTTCCAATTATCTCTCACTCGCAAGGTAATCATACATACCCGACAGCCTCTTCCTCAGTCTGTGAGGTGTTGTGGATATGAATTCATTTTTCCTACCCTTTAAAAAATAAATAATAATAAAACATTTTTTTTTTTAAAGTACAATATCCCAATGTCGCCAAATCTGAGCTATATTCAGAGCAAAATCTTTCCTGCACAGTCCAGATTCTTCGTGAACTTCGGGAAGAAACCTGATCTCACACATTGATACCTTATGTACAAAAAGGGACAGGAGATCCCAAATAGAGATCGCAGTCCCAGGAGGAAGAATGGGAAGTTACAGAAGCTGAGTAAAAAAGGTACGCAACATTGATATTTGGAGATTGGAGTATCAGAGGGTTGTGATGCACCCCTAAACCCTTGGAGATGAACAGCCACTCTGATAGCAAAGTGCTTAATAGATCATCTACAACTCCATTATCCACCTACCTCCATCAGAGGTAGGGTGTGTGTGTGTGTGTGTGTGTGTGTGTGTGTGTGTGTGTGTGTGTGTGTGTGTGTGTGTGTGAGAATACCCGGCGTTGCCCGGGCGTGGAAGGGCAGGGGGCATGGAGTGGAAGAGGGCGTGGGGGGTAGGGGGTAGGGGGCGTGGAAGGGCAGGGGGGGAGGGGCGTGGAAGGGCGGGAGGGAGGGGCGTGGAAGGGCGGGACGTAGAAGGGTGGGGGGGAGGGGCCAAGGGGCGTGGAGGGCAAAGGTCAGGGAGGGACAGGGGGGCAAAGGTCAGGGAGGGGCGGAGGGGCGGGGGGGCAAAGGGCAGGGAGGGGCAGGGGGGCAAAGGGCAGGGAGGGGCGGGGGGGGGGGCAAAGGTCAGGGAGGGACAGGGGGGCAAAGGTCAGGGAGGGGCGGGGGGCAAAGGGCAGGGAGGGGCGACGGGGCAAAGGGCAGGGAGGGGCAGGGGGGCATCACAAGCACCCACTGACACGGGGGCATCACAGCCACAGGCTGCACCTTGTCCCACAGACAGAGCTGCACCCACTACCGGGCTAAGGACAGACCCAGTCACGTCCTGTACAAAGGCCGTGGCACTTACACACCCCCTGCACCCAGGCCGCGGGTGGCACTGACCTGCCGGTAGCCGCTGTCCGTGGGGTTGAAGTCGCTGCCCCCGGGCCGCAGGGAGAGCTGCAGGTGTGGGAACCCGTGCAGCCAGTAAAGGAGGCGGGTCACAGTGCGGGGAGCGGACACAGCGGCATCCCGGGGAGGAGAGCGCGGGGGCGCGCAACGCGTGCACACAATTGAGAGCCGTGGGGGGTGTCCCGGGTGCTCGCTCCGCCGCTGACTGTAGCGGCGCCGGGGGGGGGGGGAGGGGGATGGGGGTGAAAGCGCGGGAAACGGAGACACGGGGAGAGGAGGTGCGCGCATGGCATCCCGGGGAGGAGAGCGCGGGGGCGCGCGGCGCGTGCACACAATTGAGAGCCGTGGGGGGTGTCCCGGACGCTCACTCCGCTCCCCCGCTGACTGTAGCGGCGCCGGGGGGGGGGGGTGGGGGGCGATAGCGCGGGAAACTGAGACACGGGGAGAGGAGGAGGTGCGCACGGGTCACGATGACTTGGAGGCTGATGTTCGGGGAGGAAGAGGCGGAGCCTCCGGGACCGGCGGGTAAGAGAGCGGGAGATGAGCCTCCGGGACCGGCGGGTAAGAGAGTGGGAGATATGTGTGTGTGTGTGTGTGTGTGTGTCGTCACTCCGCCTCAGGCCAATGAGAGGTGTGCGGGGGCGGGCGGCCCAAGGGACCAATGAGATTTCCCCTAGGGACACAGGAAGAAGCAGACAGGCATACAGTGCTTTCACTAATATATAATAAGATATATTCATTCATGTTGAGTTTCAATTTTCATTTCTCCCCTTACAACTACAAATCCCCCCCAGTGTTGTAAATCGTGATTTTCTTCATCGCTAGCTTCGGAGGTTACCATGGCAATTATTAGACTGATGGGATCTGGGTGGAGCCCCATTTCAACTTCCCGGACATTTCAAATCTGATGCTCGCTTGAAATATTAAAAAGCAAAAACAGTGTTGGAACGAGAAAGATCTCTTAAAGTTAAATAAATATCAGTGCAGATTACCACTTTAATACACCTCGGATATTTTACTTGTATACTTCACTATATTTTAGCAACATTCAACATGGCAAGGTTTCCACTCACCTTTGCAGGGGTTTTGTTTGATGCAGGTTGTTCTGTTAATCAGATTAAAAAGAAAAAGAGCATTAACACATTGAATGTGCTCACAAGTACCCAGGCATTTTTAGAGTCTGGAATGTACACCCACAGCGGATTTTAAAGATGGCGGAATAAATGTTTATCACGTACTCTTGCTGCTCACAGGTGGGCTGACAGCTTCCTCAGGACTATCAGATTTACTGAACGTCACCGTCTTTCCAGGTGTTCTGGCTATTTCAGAGGCTGGCAAAAAATGAAAATGCATTTTCTTTTTAAATACTTCATTTGAAACCCTTTGCTGCATGAAAGGCCTCGAGTGTAGGGTCGCCACATGTAAGTTTGTATACAGGTAGTCATCGTTATCCAACGTTACACTTTACAACGAATGGCATATCCAACGCTTTACAATGCAACCCTAAGGGCCGTTTTTCGATGCCGGGATGCATTATCCGATGCTCACCGCCACTGATTAACATGGGACTCGCTTTACAACTGTTTCACTATCCAACGCTACTTCCAGAACGGATTCCGGTGGATAACCGAAGACTGCCTCTAATAAGGGCCGCCAAAATCCACTATGAAAGTGTGACATCACAATGCGTGATGAATGATTTGTAAATGCTTTGAGCTGAATGGTATCTCCCACTTGACCGCTCAAGTCTTTGGTTATTATCCTCTCTGCTCTTGGCCCGGGCGGGGAAAGAAACACATTCAACTAACAAGTAACGGTGGGAGAAAAAGGAACGCCTACAGGGGTGGGGGTCATGGTATTAGGAGATGACCAGGCAGTGTCCTAACTATTATTATTTTAATAATTTAGTAAGGCGATATCTATCGGAAAAGCTAACCAATACACTCTAGTAGAAATCTATTAGGTTATTATGATGGATTTCATTACAGTAATTTTAATTTCATGCATTTCACATCCAAGCACTAAAATACAGGACAATTATGCATCCCGGCAGACCTTTCTGGGACAACGGGACAAGGCAATGAAATAAGGGACAATCCCGTATATATACGGGACGTCTGCCTACCCTGCTTAAAAGCTGATTATCCTTACCTACCTTACAAATTGGATTTCAGTGACAAAGATTAAGTGGTAGCATGAGGGTTGTATGATAGGATCATGTCCTATGTGAGGTCTTTGCTAATGTCATTCGTGAATTGTATCCAAAAAGACAAAAACATGCTCCTTGATCTTAGGAACCATCATGCAAAATGTGGTTATGGGATCTTAAGAGATGTCCAAATGCATAGCGAACAAACTGCTTTCCAAAATATTCCATCCTGATCACTGCGACTTCGGAATTGCTGTGGCACAATTTCGGGAGTTTGGTACAAGCAGCACGTGTTGTGTGCTACATTATATCTGCTGCCTTTGCCTTTTGGAGCTAGGTTTACAGGGCTAAATAGTTACGAGTAGAGCTTCACCCTCAGACGCAGGAAGGTAGCAGGCGCACTAGTACACTTCCCAGGAGCCGGACTGAAGCAGACGTTTCCCAGGGTCAGATCCCGCTGGTCTGTATCCATTGCCTAAGAGGGACCCTCCCTTACAGGACTTTACCATAGCGTCTGCTTCTGCTTTATAGGCATTGCTAATTTCTCACCGAGTGTTAGGAGACTGTCAGCAGGTTGCATCTCTCTATACTGATAGGTCAACTCCAAATTCTGCCCTCATAAGCTATTTCTGGACTTGCATATTAGGAGCCTATCATCTCTTACCCCAGGGACTGTACACATGTAGGCATACCTCCCATTAGGTCTTACAGACTTTGGCGTCTATTAAGGTTTTCCCTGAGGTACTGCACCTGGTACTGTGTGTCCACAGTTTTTAGGGAGGTTTTTTTGCAACAGGGTAAAGGGAAGTACCATTGGTCACTTGACCTTTGGGAACGGGCTTGAAGAAGGAGCACATCCCCAAAACGTTGCCCCCCTTATTCCCTTGCATTTTTTTCAACCACCCTTTTTCCCCCATTTTCCTTGGCGTTTATCACCCCCATTTCCCCTTGTCCCACCGTTCCCTTCCCCTGTGCCTCTCCCTACCTTCCCATTGAGTCTATACACATTCATCATATCGTTTTCTGGCTATTATTGTCACTTTACCCCACGGTATGTTTATGTTATTTGCTGTTATATTTTTCACGTATTAAAACAATTTGGCTAATTCCATTTCTCTATTTGTCTTCTGTGAGTGCTGGGAATACATTCATATTATCCAGAGCTGGGCGAATGTGTCAAAATTCGACCAGTGGATTACTTGCGGAGTTCTAGACAAAAATTTGATTTGCAGATGAATACGGCAGGCATAAGCTTATAGGGATCCATGGTAAATTGGGCAAGAAGCAATAGTGACACACTGTGTGCTCATTTGCATGTCATTACCCAGAATCCCTGGTTGTAGTGGAAGCACTGTATGCCAAGAGATAATGGGGAAATGTCTCAGTGTTGCAGACCTCAGACATGTGAATGTGCTCAAAAGTGATACATTTATTTGCTGTACGGATGAATATTCAAATGCGAAGATGTTGTTAAAAAAAAAAAAAAAAAAAGTGAGCGAATGTATTCAATTCTGCAGGTGGCCACCAGTCGCTCATTCGATTTGACCAGACACTTGATGAGAGATCTATTTTCGTAGAGACCCAAGTGCTATATATAACCCACCTTCAACCAACATGTGGAAACACGAATGTGCCCAAAAAGGAGCATAACGGAGATATATGCTAATATGATATGCAAAGTATATTTAAATTAAGTCAATGGGAAATTGTGGGCAAAAACAGCCCGATAGAATAGGCCCCCAAGTCACACAGTTTTTGCCAAAATAGGTTGCTACACATGGTAAAGCAGGGGCGCAATTAGAAGTTCTGATTGCGGGTGCAGTTTTTACCAGCCCTCCCCATCGACATTGTGATGTCATGGCAACGCATCACTATGTGAGGTCACTGTCACGGGACTGCGCTTGGTCATGGCAATGCGTTGGCATGTGACGTCACATCACCATGATGACGCAGCGGCTACTGTCCTACAAAGGCTCTGCTCTCTCCCCCGGCAATCGTGGGGAAGAGCACGGGGCCTCTGTAAGTGCGACACCGATTCTTGTAGGGGGGTGCAAATGCACCCTTCCCAGCCCCCCCCTGATTGTGCTACTGTGGGAAAGCACTTTTAAATGACACAGGCGACCTTACCCAGCAGTGCCATCTTGTTTGAGCGTTTTATAGTGTAGAAGGAGTACACGTTCCCTCCGCCAGGATCTGTAAACAGAGATAATAAAACAGTGCAACCTCAATCTGTGAATCTCAGCGCACGAGTACAGGGGAGGATGAAGCGGGATTAGAGAAGTGAGCGAGTTGGAGATGGGTCAGCTCTGAAACTACCTTGGATATCAGTCCCAAGCACATCCACGTAGTCCTGTTCCTTCCAGACCTCTCCCGTTTCATCATCCAAATCCTCCGTCACATTTGTAACTAAATTCTTCACACTGACTGTGCGCGGAGCTGTGCTGCTCCGTACTTTAACACCTGAAATTACAACCATACTCTTGAACATGCAATTATGGTACACTAAATTAAAGCATCAATCTCTCCTTGGATCAATGTGAACTAATAGCCACATTTAAAAATAAAAAACTCAAATATATTAAAAGTATTTTTATTTTTTACTTTAAACATTTCCACTGCTAATAAATGCTTTGGGAGGTTTTTACAACCTGTATCTATTTTTGTGTGTGATAAGACTGTTTCTGGAAATTTACAGGTAAATAGATTTTTTTGTAATGTAATTATGATGCATCATTAATCAAACAACCAGAATTAGCTAGAATGCAGCCGACCCAAAGATAAGGGAAACAGTTGATATATGATGGAAATCAGTACACTTGGTATTAATCAGTGTAATTGCATTTTTCTAACTAAACGAGACACACTAAGTTTTTTTTTTTTTTTTTTAACCCACTGAAATGGACAGCCTCTTAAAAAAGCAAAATTTACACACAAGGCTGTCATTTGGTCACTAAAAGCATCATATGCAACACCTCAAATTAACAGAGGTGATATAACATATTATGATGCTGCATTCCAAGCATGATTTTGTATTTGTAGTGTTTTAATGTGGTCATTTTGCAAACTGCTATATTTGTAGGATTAGATCCTTACAATTTGCAACATGCCTCAATTCCCCTGCAGTATGTGCATGACTAATTGAATTAATAAATACACATAACATCAATATAATAATTGATATGTTAGCACAGACAATAGAGCATTTGCTTACACATTACAAATGGGTTATTAATTATCATCAGCCTGCAAAAAAACACGTTTTTTTTACCAACCATAGAGGTGGATTCTGTGCATGTCAGCCGCACGCACCTTCTTGTTTATCGGTGATGTGGTCCAAGACATCGTCATCAGACACAAACTGCACATGCAGAGCCTTTGGCCCTTTAACCTCTTCATGGCTCATCTCTAATGTTCTGCGAGACAAATAAAAGGACTTTATACAAATCAACGTTATACTTTAACTCTACACAACATGAACAAGCCAACAGTAACAAAATAGTATATAGATAAAGAAAAACCTAGCGCTGAGTATAGTCCTCACTGGGTGTCTAAACACAGTCAAATTTCTTCAATAAGGTCCACAGGTGCTTCCTCTTTTATGGTTATCGTCTCAAAACCCTTGTACTAACTGCAGACCAAAATAATCAAATAGAAGAGCACACCAAGATCCACCTTGTTGGATGGTGCAGTGACCTTTATTAGAACAAACTATATATATATATTTTAAATGTAATTCATTGCACTCACAATCTCAGTGTTTTAAAGATAGCACATATAATAAGGACTTGTGTATATCGTGATTGCTATTTAGAGAAGAGGAAAGAAGATTATAAACTTATATGTGTGTAATAAATACACAAACAAATGAAGCGTAACATCTAATGATGTCAAAATAATATAGTTATATACTGAAACGTCAGGTTACATGTTTGCTTGTTGGACTTAATAAATTATTTGTTTATTATTTCTACTGTTTCGTTATGGTACTTTGGATCACAGCTGTGTGTTTATTTGTAAATATTATAATTTTGATATTAGTAGTATGGTCTTGATATGTGTATACACACACACACACACACACACACACACACACATATATATATATATATATCAAGACCATACTAATAATATCAAAATGATAATATGTAGGTCTATTTTAGATATATCAAGAATGTATAACATCAATAGGTTAATAATAAAAACGTTATACACAGTATATGAAGATCATTATAATAATTATATGTATATAGTTTAGCTATTACATAGTAATTATTTAAATATCAATAGAGTATTTATACCGTATTCTTTATCTGACATGTATTACGATGACATACATATGTATCAGGACGCTGATAATGTTTAGATGTTATGTAGCTGTTCGTTGGATGAGATTATACAAACTGTACATTATAAACATGAATATGAATCACGATATATTCGTGGCACGGACGCCTCGGACACGCTCGTCCCGTCTCTCCTACTCCACGGCGCCTCTTTCCGGTGTGTAATACAGTCCCGTCTTGTCACAGGGCACAAATCGCCGCGCCTTAGCCAATCAACGCACTGGTCTCCGCGCTTCAGCCAATCAACGCACTGGTCTCCACGCCTCAGCCACTCAGGTGTTGGTAAGTGCTTGTGCTCGACCTCCTTAACCACCAATAAGGAGGGGGCAATGCTCTCCGCCAGCCAATAAGAACTCACCCCTTCTGAAGGACCACGTGAGTAAATACCACGGGAGCAAATAGGAGCGGCCATGATGGATGGTGTGTAGCTGCTTAGGTGAGTGATCACCATCACGTGACCTGAATGTGCACTTATACGGCTTCCTAGGGATGGAGTATATACACTTGCAGGCTGGAGATGGAGTATGTACACGTACACACACTCAAACTGCTCCCTGGGAATGGTGTGTATGTATATACACACACACACACACACACACACACTAACTGCTCCCTGGGAATGGTGTGTATACACACACACACACATTCACTCTAACTGCTTTCCTTGGGAATGGTGTGTACACAACACGCACACACTAACTGCTCCATGGGAATAGTGTGTATGTGTGTGTGTGTATATATATATATATATATACACACACACACACACACACACACACACTAACTGCTCCATGGGAATGGTGTGTATGTATATACACACACACTAACTGCTCCATGGGAATGGTGTGTATGTATATACACACACACTAACTGCTCCATGGGAATGGTGTGTATGTATATACACACACACTAACTGCTCCATGGGAATGGTGTGTATGTATATACACACACACTAACTGCTCCATGGGAATGGTGTGTATGTATATACACACACACACACACTAACTGCTCCATGGGAATGGTGTGTATGTATATACACACACACACACACTAACTGCTCCATGGGAATGGTGTGTATGTATATACACACACACACACACTAACTGCTCCATGGGAATGGTGTGTATGTATATACACACACACACACACACTAACTGCTCCATGGGAATGGTGTGTATGTATATACACACACACACACACACTAACTGCTCCATGGGAATGGTGTGTATGTATATACACACACACACACACACACTAACTGCTCCATGGGAATGGTGTGTATGTATATACACACACACACACACACTAACTGCTCCATGGGAATGGTGTGTATGTATATACACACACACACACACACTAACTGCTCCATGGGAATGGTGTGTATGTATATACACACACACACACACACTAACTGCTCCATGGGAATGGTGTGTATGTATATACACACACACACACACACTAACTGCTCCATGGGAATGGTGTGTATGTATATACACACACACACACACACTAACTGCTCCATGGGAATGGTGTGTATGTATATACACACACACACACACACACTAACTGCTCCATGGGAATGGTGTGTATGTATATACACACACACACACACACACTAACTGCTCCATGGGAATGGTGTGTATGTATATACACACACACACACACACACTAACTGCTCCATGGGAATGGTGTGTATGTATATACACACACACACACACACACACACTAACTGCTCCATGGGAATGGTGTGTATGTATATACACACACACACACACACTAACTGCTCCATGGGAATGGTGTGTATGTATATACACACACACACACACACTAACTGCTCCATGGGAATGGTGTGTATGTATATACACACACACACACACACTAACTGCTCCATGGGAATGGTGTGTATGTATATACACACACACCACACACACTAACTGCTCCATGGGAATGGTGTGTATGTATATACACACACACACACACACACTAACTGCTCCATGGGAATGGTGTGTATGTATATACACACACACACACACACTAACTGCTCCATGGGAATGGTGTGTATGTATATACACACACACACACACACTAACTGCTCCATGGGAATGGTGTGTATGTATATACACACACACACACACACACACACACACACTAACTGCTCCATGGGAATGGTGTGTATGTATATACACACACACACACACACACACACACTAACTGCTCCATGGGAATGGTGTGTATGTATATACACACACACACACACACACACACACTAACTGCTCCATGGGAATGGTGTGTATGTATATACACACACACACACACACACACACACACTAACTGCTCCATGGGAATGGTGTGTATGTATATACACACACACACACACACACACACTAACTGCTCCATGGGAATGGTGTGTATGTATATACACACACACACACACACACACACACTAACTGCTCCATGGGAATGGTGTGTATGTATATACACACACACACACACACACTAACTGCTCCATGGGAATGGTGTGTATGTATATACACACACACACACACACACACACACTAACTGCTCCATGGGAATGGTGTGTATGTATATACACACACACACACACACACACACACACACACACTAACTGCTCCATGGGAATGGTGTGTATGTATATACACACACACACACACACACACACACTAACTGCTCCATGGGAATGGTGTGTATGTATATACACACACACACACACACACACACACACTAACTGCTCCATGGGAATGGTGTGTATGTATATACACACACACACACACACACACACACTAACTGCTCCATGGGAATGGTGTGTATGTATATACACACACACACACACACACACACACACTAACTGCTCCATGGGAATGGTGTGTATGTATATACACACACACACACACACACACACACTAACTGCTCCATGGGAATGGTGTGTATGTATATACACACACACACACACACACACACTAACTGCTCCATGGGAATGGTGTGTATGTATATACACACACACACACACACACACACTAACTGCTCCATGGGAATGGTGTGTATGTATATACACACACACACACACACACACACACTAACTGCTCCATGGGAATGGTGTGTATGTATATACACACACACACACACACACACACACACACTAACTGCTCCATGGGAATGGTGTGTATGTATATACACACACACACACACACACACACACACTAACTGCTCCATGGGAATGGTGTGTATGTATATACACACACACACACACACACACACACACACACACTAACTGCTCCATGGGAATGGTGTGTATGTATATACACACACACACACACACACACACACACTAACTGCTCCATGGGAATGGTGTGTATGTATATACACACACACACACACACACACACTAACTGCTCCATGGGAATGGTGTGTATGTATATACACACACACACACACACACACACACACACACTAACTGCTCCATGGGAATGGTGTGTATGTATATATACACACACACACACACACACACACACACACACACACACACACACTAACTGCTCCATGGGAATGATGTGTATGTATACACACACACACACACACACACACTAACTGCTCCATGGGAATGGTGTGTATGTATACACACACACACACACACACACACACACACACACACTAACTGCTCCATGGGAATGGTGTGTATGTATATACACACACACACACACACACACTAACTGCTCCATGGGAATGGTGTGTATGTATATATATATATACACACACACACACACACACACACACACACACTAACTGCTCCATGGGAATGGTGTGTATGTATACACACACACACACACACACACACACACACACTAACTGCTCCATGGGAATGGTGTGTATGTATATACACACACACACACACACACACACACACACTAACTGCTCCATGGGAATGGTGTGTATGTATATACACACACACACACACACACACACTAACTGCTCCATGGGAATGGTGTGTATGTATATACACACACACACACACACACACACACTAACTGCTCCATGGGAATGGTGTGTATGTATATACACACACACACACACACACACACACACTAACTGCTCCATGGGAATGGTGTGTATGTATATACACACACACACACACACACACACACACTAACTGCTCCATGGGAATGGTGTGTATGTATATACACACACACACACACACACACACACTAACTGCTCCATGGGAATGGTGTGTATGTATATACACACACACACACACACACACACACTAACTGCTCCATGGGAATGGTGTGTATGTATATACACACACACACACACACACACACACTAACTGCTCCATGGGAATGGTGTGTATGTATATACACACA